>NC_068999.1:18353295-18356719 GCF_001194135.2 Octopus bimaculoides | reverse complement strand
TATATATATAATACATCAAGTGAGAGAGTAAGTTTAATGCCATTTTTTAATAATATACGTGTAGAGGAATGTAAATGCATTATCTTCGCGTTATGGAATTAGAAGGCAAATACATGATTATTACAGAGAATATAGGTTGGTATATCTGTGTACATTGTATTGTGATCGAGGTGATATGCACTTTCGAAAATAGACAAAAGTCGAAGTTTGCTGAAAAATACAAAACACATTAAAGCACACCTTTATGACATATCTATTCTTGACACATATCCTTGACGTGCGTACTTGTGTTACCTTTTTTTTCAATACAGGAAGAGACAAAGATTTATGCGAAACAGTATTTATCAAACAATACCTACACTTATACAGAAACATAATTTAACACACATGTGCAATAACTGATTTTAGTGTATCAATAAGTTGACTATCTATCATATCTGCCCATCCATCCATCCATCCATCCATCCATCCATCCATCCATCCATCCATCTATGTATGTATGTATGTATGTATGTATGAATGTATGTATGTATGTATGTATGTATCTATCTATCTATATATCTATCTATCTATATATATATATATATATATTATTATTAAAAAATATGGCAAAAATCATATATTAATTAATATCGATTAATTACCAGGAAGCTTGGATGCATGGGCAGATATATATATCTGCCCATTTATCCAACCATCCATCCATCCATCCATCCATACATCCACCTATCTATATATCTTTCTATCTATCTATGTATCTATCGATATATCTATCTATCTATCTATATATCTATCTATATGTGTTTCGGTACGTTTATATTAATACATACATATCTATAAATACGTGTGCATTTGAATGTTATAGCACTGCTGGCCATTTGTCACTGAGGTGAGTGAAAGATTGGTGAGTGAAACGACGTGAACTGGTATTTCCGGCAGATGTATCATAAGATATTCTCCTGCCAGCAACATAATTTCATAGCCTTTTATGCACCGGCACTCCTTACGAGTGATCCTATGACAATATAAAACGAAGCATTCTTTGTTTTAAAACAGTGCCGGTGTTAAGTTAGAGATCAAGAATACATTTTGATACTTATACTACTGTATTATTTCACAATTATTTTTCTATACAAACACAGACATAACATAACACACACACACTCACACACACACACATATATGTACTAGCAGAGGCACCCAGCGTTGCCCAGGAATGAAAATTTTCATTATATATTAGAAGAAAAATGCAAAATATGTTGTATAGAGATGAGTTATTCTAAATTCAATTTATTCTTCAATCGGGATACACTTTATTCTTTAATTGGGAAATCAATTCTGAATTCATAATAGAAACTAATAATAATAATAATAACAATAATAATAATAATAATAATAATAATAATAATAATGATGATGATGATGATGATGAGAAGAAGAAGAAGAAGAAGAAGAAAAAGAAGAAGAAGAAGAAGAAGAAGAAGAAGAAGAAGAAGAAAAAGAAGAAGAAGAAGAAGAAGAAGAAGAACAAGAACAACAACAACAACAATAATAATAGTACCAATAATGATAATAAACGAAATACAAAATTTACCCCTTTTAAGAATGGAGATAAATTCTACCATTTATTTTGACGGAGATTACCTTAGAGTTTCTAGTTAAACAACAGTCTGTGTTTTCTGGTTTGTATCATAGACAAATAAGTCTTGCAAACTACCAATCCTGGAGCAACCAACATGAAGATTACCATGAGAAAATGAAGCCAGTAGATTTCAAAGACTGGCCTTGCGCTTTATTAATAGACATTGCAAAGTAAAGTTGTATTGGGAATTGTGTTCATTTGAACTAAAATTGCATGTCTGTTGGTTCGATTGGAATTCTTCGACTGAAAACCTCTACCTCAGAGGCACATCTATTGATGATGCTAGCTTCTGTCATATTAGGTGGTAATGTATTCACAATCAGCCTTATCCAATTGCATAATTTAGGAGGATATACATTTCTTACCAGCATTATAGGGATTTCTACCTTCAGAAAATTGTCACGTGGAGGAGTTCCAGATGGCTCAAGAGAATTAAGGAACATCTTGATTACCAACTAAGCCAGAATCAGTTGATTTGTACTTCTTAATGACTATTGAACTCTTATTCATTAATTTATCGTTAATTCCTGCACCTGTGTCATTTTCTTTTAACAACCCTTTATGTGAATTATAATTATGACTTGAGTATCGAAATACCCTCTTCTTCAATTCAGCTGGAGAATTCACCGTGATAGCAATATGAGGTAAACTTATATCACCGTTCCCATCAAATGGTACTTTCCCATTTCCTAATTGGAGGGGACAATTTGAAAACTGTTTTACACATTAGTCCCTATGTAATAAAGGTCCCACATCAGTACTGAAGGAGTATTTCAATACTTTATTCCATAGGTGTGAAGGCTTGCTTTTATTTCATCAGATCTTGTTCGTCTCGGAATGACTGGTAATGTCTGTCTGATGTCTCCTAATAAAACTAATGTAATTCATCCCATAGATTTATTGTTGCCTCTGACATCCTGTAAGTTCTTAGCTTCCATTGCACCTCTATGTGGCATAGTGCATTCATCCCAAATAATAAGGTGGCATTGGCACACCACTTCTGCTGTACCTGTATCTTTACTTATGCTACAAACTGGACTATCATTCGTGACAAGGTTTAGCGGTGATTTAAAAGTAGAATGATCTGTTCGCCCTCCTGGGAGAATGGTGGCATCAAAGGCAGACAATGGTACAGCAATTGCAATTCTTTTTTGTTACTTAACTTTGGAGATATGCAACGTAACAAATGTTTTACCTGTGCCACCAGGAGCATCAAGCCAGAAAGTTTCTCTGCTTTCTTCTAGCGATCGTGGAACACCGTATGGACGCTTGCACATGCACACACACACACACACACACGCACACACACCCATCCATACAGTATCAATCATCACATGAAATTATCGTGAGAGAGAGAGAGAGAGAGTGAGAGAGAGAGTGAAAAGATGTGTTGCCATGTATACGTATATACATAGATAAATAGGCATACATCTTTGTTGTACGTATGTGTGCATGTTCGTGAGAGAGAGAGAAAGAGAGTGCCACTTAGATATGACTTTCTCTATCTCTCACTCTCATACACGCACACATACATACAAAAAAGATGTATGCATAAGTATTTATGTATGTACGTGTATATGACAACTCGCCCTTTCACTCACACACACGCACATAGATAAATGTATACAAACGTTCATACAAAAACACACTTGTGCATGTGTTACTGAGTACGAATATATCGAGCTGAACAAGGCGTGCAAAAAGAAAATAAATAAATACATTTACGGTAATTTATGAAGTGTGCGAATTGAGAACGAAATGAAACCCAGAGTGTGTGTGTGT
>NC_068999.1:18350139-18352309 GCF_001194135.2 Octopus bimaculoides | reverse complement strand
AAAGAAACTATACCACGTGGTGTATGGTAGCAAGAAATAGAAAAGAAAGAAAATGCACAGAAATTACGTTGGTAAATATGTACATTTATCAAATTAAGTGCCGTTTATCTTCTGCTGATAATGACTAAGAAATCAATGATAATGTAATAATTTAATGTTCTCATAAGAAGTTTTTATTCCAAAGTAGTAGGAGGAAGCATATTTTCTTAAAAGAATCTGTAAGTAAACTAAATTTAGTGGAGGTAATCAGTGACAGTTATTAGAAACGGGGGAGATTATTACCCCTTTTTTAATACTAAATGGATAATATGTAGATTATATATACGTAGATTATATTTACGTAGGCAAAATTAGTTGTGCTATCAAATACAAATACACGTGCAGGAGTGGCAGTATGGTAAGCGCAGGTGTGACTGTGTGATAGGCACATGAGCGACTCTTTAGCAGGCGCATTTATGGCTATATGGTAAGAAGTTTGCTTATCAACCACGTGGCTCCGGGTTCAGTCCCACTGCGTGGTACCTTACGCAAACGCCTTCTACTATAGCCCGGGGCCGACTAAAACCCTATGAGTGGATTTTGTAGACGGAAACTGAAAGAAACCTGTCATATATATATATATATATATATATATATATATGGGTGTGTGTGTGTGTGTATTTTCGCGTGTCTCTGTTTGGTTCCCCAACATCGCTTAACAACCGATTCTAGAGTGTTTACGTACCCGTAACCTAGCGGTTCCTCATAAACGACGGGTAGAATAAATACTAGACTTACGAAGAATAAATGCTGCTGATATTTTTCAGTAACTTCAGTCTCTTTCTGTAAACAATGATGTATAGATGTTGTTCATTGCATAGATATATAAGGAAAATCTTGAAATCTTTATTGGAGATTGCCTGTACATCTCTCAATGTCTTCGCTTAACGAATTTGTTCCTTATGCAGTGTCCTCTATCTCAGAGGCGTCTTGCTTGCCCTATGTAGTTGTCTTCTGATCGTAAATTTGCGGGTACTGGGAATTTGATTCATCTGAGGATCGCTATTCACCAAATATAAATGTGAATAATGTTGTCATATGTTTCATATTAATAAGGGTTGTGATTTGGGATGTATATGATAATTTTACGTCGGGTGAGTCATTTCATTTTACTCCCCTTGGTGTTTTGATATGAAATCTCTTCGCACGTTCTACTGTAATCATGTATTAGTGAAGGATGAAAATGTCTCTCGACAATTTTGTATTTATGATTCATAAAGTCGTACGTTCCTGTTATTTTTATCAGACACAATTGTGCAAATCCTTTTCGCTGAATTGAACACCATAATCTAGTTTCGTGTGGCATGAATTAAATAGTAGATATTGCTTCGTGTCTGGGTTTTAATAGACGTCGGTTTCAATTTAGTTATCTTTTTTTTAAAAAATACCGAGAAATGCAAGTTTGCTGTTGCTATGTTCAATTCTAGATTCGATGTTAAGATTTATTCCACAGAACAACGTTTAGATACGTTTACTTTATTAATACTTTCATTCCAAACTATCGTTTTATGCCTTAGATTTTATTTGTTGCGTTCATTACGCTGTAGCAGAAATTCGGCACCATGAAGAAAATATTTTAACGCAATGAATTGACTCCAGACACGTGCTGTTTTAAAGCCTGGTAATTATTTTATCGGCCTGTTTTGGCAAACAGGTAGTTTACGAGGACGTAAGGACACCAACACCGTCTATCAAGCTGTGGTAGGGAACAAACGCAGATACAAAAACACAATGACTCACACACACGCACACACACACACACACACACATAGTTTCTCTCTCACATATATACATACATACACACGTACATAGATATATACATACATATATATATATATATTTTACGCTCTATAAAAGCAGAAGTAAATCTGCTTTCAGCTCAATCGTGCGCCTGTATTTCGCATATTATTTTGTGTTTTACTACATAAAGGTTACTAACTGCCTACACTGAGTAATTACTGACCGGATATATGTATGTATGTATATATATATATATATATATGGGAGAATATACAAATAATAACAACAGACGAGGACAGGTGGTGTAAATAACAAAAGTATATATTAGTATGACGCTCGGGAATACGGAAAGTCTTTGACGTTTCGAACTACGCTCTTCAACAGAAAGAAT
>NC_068999.1:18345885-18349847 GCF_001194135.2 Octopus bimaculoides | reverse complement strand
ATATATATATATATATATAAATATATATATATATACATACATACATACATACATACATACATACATATATACATGATAATAATATTAGGGAATAATTCCAAATTTGCTCTATATAGTTGTACCCATTATCAATAACAATAAAATAAAAGGTTAATTACCTTCTCTGCATCTCGGTATATACACTGAGTTTTTTCTCCCGTAAAACTTTATTGCCGATTTATTTGCAAACTAAACTTCATCTATATAGATATCATGGAATAAATAGATATCAATAGCATGAAAATATAACATTATCACAAACTATGCAGAATTAGCAGAAGCGAAACAGCTCTATTATGTACATAGTTCAATTCATATATATGTTCGTGCGGGTATGTGTGTGTGTGTGTGTGTGTGTGTATGTGTGTGTGTGCGTGCGTGTGTGTGTGTGTGTGTGTGTGAGTCCGGTATAAGTATATATTGGGAAATGTAAGTGTGTGTTTGTGTGTGTGGCTATGTGTGTGTGTCTACGTGTGTGTGTCTATGTGTGTGTATGAATATGTATATGTGTGTTTGAATATAAATGGATTTTTAAGAATCAAAGCACATCATATTGTATCTGTATGTGTCTTTCTCCAGCTCTCCCTCTCTCCCCTCTTTCGCTCGCTGTATACATGTGTAGGTGTGTATGTGTGTGTGTATGTATACACATACTGTTCGGAAGGTGAATTTTAGGGAGAGAGAGACAGACAGATAAACAGATTGCTAGGGGCAGAGCAGAAGGGCGTTTTATTAATTACTGATAATTTTAGATTGTGAAAATGTAAGCCATTTACAGCCATTGCACAAATATTAGTATAATTTAAGCGAATTCTATTTATAATTTGATAGAAATTTAGCTTTTGGGTGATGAGCAAACTTTAATTACTATTTTCTAAATGTTGTCCTTTATAAATTATTTCGAAATTATAATTATATAACTTTATGTGAATGATCATGTAGAAGAATGTGTGACATATTTATTTGCGTAGCACATATACTATATACGCCTTGGCAGAAATAAGTCTTCCAATTGATATGCTTCTTAGTAAGCTAACTACAAACTCTTTTAACATATTTCAAGATATTTAATATATATCAAGAAATATGCCAAATATGTATATACATATATACAGAGCTGGGCGTAAGTCCGTTAATCCTCTAAATGGTAATTAACGAAGTTAACATTTACGCTAACGATTTCACTTTCGTGTTAACTTTGAAAATCATTATCGGGTGAATTAACTTCCGTTACATTTACCTTCCGTTAATCCCCAAATTTCATAAAAAAACAGTAAACGTTTAATAGTTTCTATTGCTCTCAGATTGTCTTTGCATATTTAATATTGTATTTGTAATTCTTTCAACTCCGATAAAACAACACTTATCATTATAAATACCTTGTAGAACCTCGTTTTGCCCTGCCTGGATTTCAAGCCAAATCCGCCCGCTTCTTGCTAGCAAAGACAGATCGAAATGTATTTGTCCTATCAAGAGGGAACAGTATTCAATGTATTAACACTTTTTCTGTAGCCTCGCTGAGGTGCATGTGGACAAAGAAAATACTGACTTCCGTTATGTGGAAAGAATAAATGGAAGGAAAAATATTGATAAATATTTCAGTATGAACGTAAATATTTCAGTGTGAACGCAAATATTTCGGTGTGAATACAAATATTTGGGTCTGAAGCAAACAGCCGTTACGTGGTATTAGGGCATGATAGAAATAGCAACCAAATCTTTCCTTTTATGGAAAAAGAAACAGTTTGCGCGATTATT
The DNA here is from genome assembly GCF_001194135.2 of Octopus bimaculoides. Lineage (NCBI taxonomy): Eukaryota > Metazoa > Mollusca > Cephalopoda > Octopoda > Octopodidae > Octopus > Octopus bimaculoides. Next base: position 18,348,050 of record NC_068999.1, on the reverse strand, counting down.
GTCGTGTCACATTCGTTGAAATCCTGCAAAATAACGTGGAAAAAATAAAAGACCTACGAAAAAAAAAACTCCCTTAGTGGGAAACTTCGAGCTCCCCACCAAACCGCCCTTCTTCCTTTTCGGCAAAAAGTGGCTTGTGGCGAGTTTCGAGGTCAGAAACGTCGAATGCACCCGAGTAAGCTGTGAAAAAATAATTCCACACCGAGGTACAAAATACTGAAATAATAAACTCTTCTACTATTTATACTGTATTTTAATAAATTCAAATTAACGTATTTCATCTTCAAACGTGCAAAATTTTTATCGGTTGCCATCTGAGATAATTTTAGTGACAAATCAAATATGTAAGATACAATAAGAATTTCTGTTTAAGTGTTTATCTATAATGTTATTGCTTTTACACTTGTTAATCAACTTTCGCCCCAAATTTCTTTCACTCACTCTGTCTTACTGTTCCTTGAGTAAAGGCATCCTGTCTGGCATCCTGTCCAGCTAGAGGGGGAGCACATACGCCATAGAAATAGGGAAACCAGCCCTAGGCTCCACAAGTGGCTAAGGGGATCTCCATTCCATATGTATATATATGCACATGTGTATATATATATATATATATATATATATATTTATATATATATATATATTTATATATATACATCTATATTTATATGTCTGTGCGTGTGTGTTTTGTGTGTGCGAATGTGTATGTGTGTGATTGCGCGTGTGTGTGAAATAGCTGTTTGAAGATGGTGGTAGATTTGCGCAGCTCTAGTTTCGATGAAACTAAATATTGTCGTAATGTTAGATAAAGGTATTTGTACATCTGGACACTATGACATTTTCCCATGAAATTAACATGGATGTCACTCGAAGTCGAAAAAGTGAGAATTATTATTATTTCTTCGAGCAATGCGATGACACACGCTCGAAAGCGGAATATCATTAATGCGGAGTTGGGTGTATAGAAGGGATACTTAGGGAGAGTATGTGGCGATGGTGTTGATGTTTGCTGACGCTAAGCCTAAGTAAACTTAAAGTAAATTACATTTTGAATGATATCCACGCTACAGAGAAGCGGGCAAACCACTGGAATTCGTTAACAAAGAGACGATGTCCGACAGCTAGAAGAATTTTGATTGAAGATTATTAAACCACTGGTCTAGTATGAGGGCTGTTATATATGTGAAGGGAGCTGCTTATGCAATAATGCCTTTGTCGGGAATTCTCCTAAATAGGGTGCATTATTTGCTAATGATCCCGTAAGCGATGAAATGTCCGGTATAAGGATACTTGCAGGGTTATGGGTCAACATTCATCTTGTAAATGACTCACTAGCAGCTGTCTGCGTACTTATATAAATTCAACAAAAAGAAATAGCCTTGAAATTTTATATATTTCGTATATTTGCCTGGTATATTTGAACACTGACAATATGCGATTATATTCTCGTTGTATATCTTCTGCATTTTACTTGTGCCATAGTTCAGCTGCCATTATTATTCACATAGGTTTCTCTATATACAGATGATTTTGGCAATACATTCCTCAAATAAAAGGATATTTTTCCCATTATTTACGTTCCGAATGATTATGCATAAAACACATTATTAAATAACATGCATGTACTCAATTTGTTGGAACCTTTTAACTTCGAACTGTATACGTTGCATGAGGTGCCAAGATATTAAAGGTTCACTGGCATAATTAACATTTGGGCACGGTATTATATTTGTGCAATTAGTTATTAATACTAAGATTATTCTACTGCAGCAGCCTTATGAACAAGCATTTCCAGAAGAGATCCCATTTTCGAAAGGTTATTTCTCACTGTAGTGAAGTTTCAGTTACTCTATTCCTTTAATAACTGGTGTATCTGAGCATGTGAAACAGCTACCAGCATCTGAATAACCGACACAGCGACCTTCCCCTGCAAGATAAGAAACATAGTCATGTTTGTTGTTAACGTTGAGATACGTTTCGATTCTTTAGTTAATTTAGCAAGATTTTAGGTGATCATGAATCTAATTCAAAATGAAAAAGCAACGAAACTAGGATGATCATTGGTCGATATAACTGCTACAAATATCAACAATCTCACCTTGAAATATACCCTACTTATATCTTAAATAAAATAGTAAATAAGGGGATATATTATTTCACATATATAT
>NC_068999.1:18343443-18345529 GCF_001194135.2 Octopus bimaculoides | reverse complement strand
ATATACATATATACTGAAAAACAAATACGTTGACTTGGTGGTGACTATTCGGAAACAACACACAGAACTTTTCACATAGATCAGATGAATTCGACCTTACTTAAGGTTGTTCAAAACCGTACCAAATTTCATTGTTCATATTTATATTTGTTCATTTCATTATTTATTCATAATATAATATACCGAGCTCGTGTGAAAAGTAGGCCGTAAACAAAGAAGTTGAATAACATTAATGAGATTAATTAAAGGTACAAGGGGACATAAAGTAGTGCTTAACAAAAGTTCACTGATTTGATTTTGTATTTAAGCTCAATATAATACAACTAATTAATTTGTAAGCAAAATGAATCTTCTCTAAGTAGAAAAACGTCCAGGAAACGTTTGTACAATTATGCTCAATACTGGTGAATTAGTGATCAAGTACAACTAATCTGAGTTTTAGATGACAAAGTGAACACAAACCTACGTTAATTTACGAATTACGGGCGAACACACACACACACACACACCTATGTGTATGTCTGTGTATGAAGTGATGACTATATGCATATATGAGTGTGTGTGCGCGTGCGTTTGTTTCTCTGCTGTGCCTTCCTTTCAGTTCCTGTTATTCAAGATCGTCTCGAAGTCAGGTGTACCTCAAAAACGTGCCCGTGAGTTGAAAACAAACTTTGAAATTAGTGAATTTATACAACTAAATGACTATTCCTTGAATACTTCCTCAGTGAATGGTCGTCGACGCACCTGAAGTGTAAAGTGTGTGTATATATATATATATCTATCTATATATATATATATATATATATATATATATATATATATCTATCTATATATATATATATATATATATATATATATATACATGTGTGTGTGTGCGTGTGTGTGTGTGCGTGTGTGTGTGTGTGTGTGTGTGTGTTTGTGTGTGTGTGTGTGTGTGTACACACATACTGAACAGCAGAAGAAATGCGAGACGTATGTGACTGTGAAATATGTTTTAATTCCATTAAGTTAAACATATTTTTTTTTTATAAATCTGATGAAGGCAATTGCTTGGATGCACTTTGACCACAATCTACGGGTCAATGTCATGTGATTTGATAGTGGGCGGATCCAGCACAGATTGTAGCGCGTGAAATGTGTTTGATCACACAATTGTTCAATTGGGCTCAAAACCACGCTGAGAGCCAGCAACGGCATAGTTCTGATGTGTTGACACAGGAAGTCAAAAGTGACCCTGGCCATGTGAGAGGGAACATTGTCGTACTGGAATACGTGGCTATGGGCAAGCGCGAAGCAGGGCATGATGTGAGGTCTTATGAATGATCCGGTTAACGTAACGTTGCGCCGTGATGCTATTCCCCCTCTCTGCAACAACTTGTTGAAGCACATGAAGCCCAATTCTCTGCTTCAGGTCTATAGCACCCCAATCTATGATGTTTTGTCCATTCCACGCGTTTCTCTCCATGCCACATGTGTCTCTGTAGTGTTTACCTCTCCTACCACACATCCTTACTCTGCCATCCGAGGTGGAAACGCAATATCGACTCTCGTCAGAGAAGACTATTGGCCTCTATTCTTCATGCCGCTAATGACGATGCTGTGTAGCCCACTGTACTGTTGCCTGTGGTAGTGGTCGTTGAGGAAAGGCCCTCGAGGAGGACGACGGTGACGCAGGTTGTGGGCGATGCAGGTTTATATATATGGGAGCATGTACGAAAAAACAACAGACGAGGACAGGTGGTGTAAATAACAAAAGATGTATTAGCATGACGCTCGGGAATACGGAAAGTCTTTGACGTTTCGATCTACGCTCTTCAACAATATATATATATAGCTAAGTGATAGGCTTGCCTCGATCCTTCAGGGGTAGTCTGAAGCATCCAAGCAACCAGGGGATGTTTAAATCCGGAGGCACTCCTGGGGATCACATGTACGGGTACCGTCTTGGGAAGAGGGCATCCAGTGGCAGGTAATTTACTGCTTAAACCGTAGTTTATAATTATATTTATGTGGAGAATGGAGCAACAAATACAAGAAAAAGCAATACTGTTGGACAAGCTAACCGCTGTTTTATTATGTGGAAGCT
>NC_068999.1:18338843-18343048 GCF_001194135.2 Octopus bimaculoides | reverse complement strand
TATATATATATATATATATATATATATATATATATATATATATGTGTGTGTGTGTGTGTGTGTATGTATGTATGTATATACATACATATTAATAAAATAGGTTCACATACAGAAATATCATGCATTTCTATACATCAATATGCATTCACGCGCGCACTTGCTCTCACACACGCAGACACGAACACGCGCCCTCACAAATAAGGCTGAGTGGATGCTGTTTGTAGATGTGTAATTATTAGTTCTGTATGTTGTTCTATAAGCACGTATTGATGTATATAAAATACAATAGACACTGAGGATACGTGTAGTCAAAGACGCCCAAGCAACGTCATTTTATTGATAGATTCCAAAAGAAATGGATCATGAGATTCCTGTATCAAGTTCACCATATAATTCACTAAAATACATAGGTTCTTGTTTGAGAATTTCACAATATTTATGTAGGAATAACTCATATATGTATTCCCACATACATAGAAGGATGTATGACTGCATACAGATATAAAATTACATGCATGCATACGAACCTATACGTCAAACATATATTTGTATGTATTGTACGCTGTTAGAGATGTTGAAACGATATTATCAGAAATGAAATAAATATATTAAGTAGAATTAATGGAAATATATAAACTTGGCTAACGAAATACATGCATATAGACACTGTGAATAAACAAGTATATTTATTTTTGAATATTTAATCATCGCATTCTTTAAAATATTCGAAATACATGTATATTGTTAAGGTTTGTTTCGTAGTTAAATTGATAGGACATATGGGTAAAAAAGTGTTGTAAATAGAATATTTGTTGAAATATCAATACTAGATATCCGTTTAGTAATTTTTTTTTTTTTAAATCAGAAAAATTAACTTCAGTAAGGCCTATTTCGAATACTATATTAAAAGCTACCAAATTTTTAATGCCCTGATACGGTGATATTCCAAGCAAAATTTAACGCAGATATTGAATGTTTAGAAGAGTCAACTGTTATTAAGGATTGCAGAAAGACTTTCCCTCGACATGATACATTCGAAAACTGCATTTATGGGTAAAATATTTTAACTGTTCAATAGCACGCAAAAATGCACTTTATTTCAGTTGTATGAGAATAATTTAAATATGATCAACCCACGAGTTCCGTTCTTTAATATTGTGATGAACTAAGCTTAAAAGCGCACGCAGTTTCTTCATACTACACAGTTCTGAATATCATTTTTGTAACATAGGTTGTTGCAGTCATTTTAGTATGTTGGTCATTCAATTTGCGAATGGGGTCATTCAAATTCACAAAAAAATTACCGTCATAAATTTAGTCATACAAACTTGACTTTTGATCATTCGATTTACCACTTCGGTTAAAGAAGTTAACATTTACATTATTCAAATTAAAATTCCTGTCGAGAGCATTCAATTTAGTCGAAGTGCGAGGAAGCGTCTTTTCGTGCATTCAAATTCGCACCTGAGTATTCGAGTTCGGAATTAATTTATTCAACTTAGCACTAATTTTGCATGTGTCTTCTTACGCACATTCTAAGAAGTGAATGTTAAAAATAGGTTTTGGCATGCAAATTTTATTATGTTGGTATGGCTAAAAGAAGAAATAAATTACGTGATTCCTCTGTTCACGAAAGTCATTTTCATTGCAATTGTAAATTTTTATAATCATAATATGTATACGACGCCCGTCATAGTGTGCTGTCCCCTGTTTGTTAGTCCGTACGGATAAAAAAAAAATACCAAGTCATTTTCATTACAGCATTCGTAAGCTGTCGGTATTAGTTGCATTTAATATCCTTTTCTCTAAAATCAACTTTCTCTAAAACCAAAATCACGGAGTCATGCGTAAGATACAGGCATATCTTCGGACGAAGATAGGGCAAAGTTGCTTGACACCTTCGAGGGGCATCAAATCGATTACCTGAAACTGGCGGACACTTTTGGTATTAAAAGGAGTAACTAACGTCTGGGAGGCGCCATGAGTTGCCAGAGGAGGTGCCCATCATGTAAAGGTTGAGAATGAAATGCTAGCCGGACCTCGGGTAATTATTGATGCCAAGCCACTCTTAAATCTTCAATAGATGAAGAGAGACATAGAGATAGTATTGCCAAGAAGGACACCTGTTTCTGTGTCTAGGCTCTCACGGGTTTTAGATAGGATATTGATAAGTATGAAACTGGCCGAAGACATCCCAGATGTAAGAAATACCCCAAAAGATTTGGATAGACGTTAGGAGTAGAGTACACGTATTGTTTCATGGAAGTGGGATTCGTTGGCCATTGCGTATTCATTGATGAATGTGGGTACAGAATTTGGACCAGGCGGGCTTTGAACGAGCTTCTCGGGGAGATGCTGTTGTCAACCATCACTAAGATGTCAACCATCAGCGTGGGACAAACTGCAATGTCACTTTCGCGGTATCGCGAGGAATTGACCTGGTTCACTACTCCATTGCAAACGATAACGTTATACGAAATTATTTCGAGAAGCTCTTGGCGGGAACTGCTTGAACATGTTCCGATATTTTCCAGGCGAATGAATTACTTCCTTTACGACAATGCACGGTCACACGTTCGTACTGATCTCCCAGCTGATGCCCACTCCTGCCTTCCTACCCGCCGTTTCTTAATCTGCGGAAATGGCGCATTCTGACTTTAAGACAGTAGTCAATTCGATCCTCGCTTGAGCTGAGTTAAGCAAAGGTTTCATAACCAGGCAGCTGCAGAGGAAGCCGGTACGACGATGCAAGGATGGCGAGCACACGTCATACAACAGTTCATACAACAGGTCGCAAATTCTGTTCGTTGCTATAGACAAACCAAGACCTGCCTCCCGAAATGCCTCGACCGTCAGCAATTGGATGGCTTTCCCACAATAGCAGTTTTGTCGCAAACCTTATCCTACCAGCTAAGCAGTAATTCCGTAATTTCGTGATACCCAATAATTTAGTAAGGAAGAAGCAAATATAATTATCAATGTATACTAGTTTCTTTAATGATAAGTAGTACTGGAGTAATACTGAAAATATATATTTTCAAGTGCCATTTCTTCGCTAAATTTCAGAAATAATACATAGATTTAGTGTAGCCGCTCTATTGTAACATCTCTATACAAATCATTTAAATTTACTTCAAAATTCCCATATATGATTACAATGTATTGTAATGAAACATGTTTTCTATTATAGCTAATCTCACTTCATCCTCTCTGACTTAATTTTGTCCTTCTTGTTCTTTTATTCTTTCATATTCTTTCCTGTATTTTATAAATTCATTCATAATCCATGGTTTTACTGACCTAAATTCATATTTCTCAATGCCACATATTCATTGCTCATCATTCTACTCCGAACAAGCTTCGTTTATTCGAAGTATTCGCTTCCAGTCAATCATTAACAATTGTTCTTTCCTCTTGTGCTATTTATTAATAATTCTGTATTTGAAGACTTTACACGTTGACTGATTATTTTTTCCCAAATTTCCCTCACGTCAGCATTATTAAGCATCCATTTCAGATACGACAATTTTATACGGCATTCATTAAATATTCCCATCAACTCTTGACCCTCTAATATCTATTAAATTAAAACTTTATCTTTATACTTTATATTCAATTGCAATATTACTCATTTTTTGGCAAATGACCTACATTTGAAAATTGAATCTGGTTCATACTGACGGGCCACATTGACTAGCTGCGAACTATTTACAGTTTCCTCTATCTATCTATCTATCTATCTATCTATCTATCTATCTATCTATCTATCTATCTATCTATCTATCTATCTATCTATGTGTATATACATACAAAAGCACACACACACACACAAACAAACACATACACGTATATATCTTCATGCATGAGAAACTTATAAGGATATATAATTGGTGTATGATTATTAAATATAGCATATTACTCAAAGAACAAATATGCGGAAACAAACGTTGATTTATATATACACCACTTTCCGTAAATGGTTTTGTCAATAAAGGCAAACGATTCAAGAAAACAGAGGCAATAACTTCGTATGCATAATATTCGTCTGTATACTTAGACACAATACTCACAAAAGCAGTTTCAAACGATATCAACAGTACAACGTTTTTCGGTACGTGCATCAATATACTCCATAACTGTTATTTATATATCACGGTATCAAGAATTGGGAATATATATTTCATGACTTTCACGCATATATACAC
>NC_068999.1:18334222-18338563 GCF_001194135.2 Octopus bimaculoides | reverse complement strand
ATATATATATATATATATATATATATATATATATATATACATATACATTTGCTTACATATTTGTTTAAGCGCACACACATAAACACACATATAAACCCGTGTCCATAGAGAGATGGAGAAGTGGATATCTCTTTACAAGCATATGTAAATATATGTGTGTGTGTGATTGTGAGTGTGTGTGTATGTCTGTTTGTGCAAGTATGTAGTCTGAGCGTGTGTGTTTGATTATTTTGCCATCTCCTGTGTTTTTTTTATTTAAGTTTAGTTCTGCAAAATATAATAATATTTCGCTCACAGAAAAAAAGTTATCGTAAAATGTGTATTTTCCCAGGCGGTTCTAATCCAAAATTTTCCTTTCTTGAAATCTTTTGATTTAAAGTCATATAAAACAACTACAGTGATTTGTAATATAATTTAAATCCGTTTATTTTCTGTCTTCATTTCTCGTGAGATAGCAATTCGAATTTATGTATCATACTCATGACTTCATCATTTACAAAACGTCTTTCTTATTTATGGAGATAACTGATTTATTATGAAAATGCAAAATAAAAGGAAGTACTTATGTGGTTAGTTGAAAACACGTACTTCCAATATTTCATCAATAGGTCAGACTATTTGTTGAGCATGTAAAAAGTTAGGTCATGTTAAATAATATATTTCTATATATAACAAAAATATGATCTATACTGCTGAACACACATTGTGCGATATATGCATTCATATCACTTAAAAACAAATGAAACTTCATGAAAAATTCAAGTATACCTCCGGAATGGTTTCACTGTTGCAGCATTTTTTAAAGAATTGGTTCTCATGTTGCAGACATTTTTATACTTTAAGTCAGAAACAAACTAATGTAGACTATGCTTTATACATATAATTATTCACCTAATGATATTTATTTTTCATTCATTTGTTTTGGTGAACTACAACGTGTACTGAGAATATTGAGCATCTTGTTATTCCAGCTTCACTATATTATTATTCCAGCATCAGCATATTTTTTATTCCAACTTGTAAATAAATTTGTCACAAACATTCTCTACAGGAAATTCCTGATGTATAGATAAGCAAAGAGTTTCATATTTACTACTAGATTTTCCTTCCTTTAATATTATTTGAATATATTGTCTACCAAATCATAATACTTGAGTAATGACATTAGGAAATATCACGGGAGCAATACATATTACCTTAGATTAATGTAGACTTGCTGTAGATTGTTGTCTGCAAAATGTTCGGCATGCAAACTATCACAGAAACAAAATGTCAAATACTCCTAGCTTCCGTTTCGATAACCATAGTTCAGCTACTTTCAAAAGCAAATTCAGGTAAATGTTCTGCATATTTTTAACTCCTTCAAAAGATTCGAATAAAAACATCCATCCGTTAAACATTCAGCTATCTGGCCACGGTTTTTGTAACGGTAGTTTTGAGCACTCAAGTGGCCATCTCTTCCATAGTGTCAGATAATTTTTAATTACTTTGTTGATCATTCCAAGTGCTCATGCAATCACTGGAATTTTAATAACGTTAAGATGTCCCATATTTTCTACTTCAATGATTGCATCTTTATATTTTCAGACCATGTCAATTTTTTTTTTATTTTTGACAGTGATATTATGATCACATGTTGATCAATAAACACATTATTATTTTCGTATTTTGCAACATTATCTCTCTGTATGTACTGGAAAGTCCCAAATAGTCGTTACATTTTCTTCCACAGTTGCAGACTGAACATGTTGCTTATGGCACTCGTCTACATGTTTATTTTTATAATACTGACATAGTAACCAGTTTAGGTGCTAGCCAAGTCTGTCATGTTTTGATTTCTACTGTAAGAGTAATTGGACCATTGTTTCCACCCCATCATTGCAGAATCGGCGCCGGGAGTCGATTTTCTATCCATTTTCTATCACATTGACGTCGTAGTCTAAGGTGAATAACTTTTGATCTCGAGTAGCCTTCAATCTCTGCCTTCAGCCCTGAACTTCGTAGTCTCTGATAGGTGTGCTTACAGAATAAAGCTTACACGTTTTGTAATTTTCCCCGACTTTCATCCAGTCGTTAGATTTTTCAAGATATTTGGCGATATTTTTACAATAAACTTTGAACTAGATAAAGTATCGACCTCATTGTGCCCTAAGAATTTTAAAGAAAATCTTCGCCTTCCTTTGGCGTAGATTTGCAAATCAGCAGCTTACCTACTTTTCTCTGAATCTTTTTTTTTTTATTTCATTGATATTCTTACTCAACACATTCAAGTTATAAATAACTACTGGAGCCGCTAACGTAGGTATGTTTAACCTATTGTTATGTACTTTTAGCACATATTTCAGAAATGCTAGAACTCTCCTACAACATTCCTTCCTAATCTTTTCTTTCATTCTCGCATGATATATTCCAGAACCTTCAATTATCCCTAGCTATTTATAAGTTTATTCTTGCTCAATTTCTTTATGACTGTATCAGTATCTAACACGACTGATGTTGAGGTTCTCAATTTCCATTGTGGAAACTGACCTTGGCTAACTTTTGAAGACCAAGATCTACCCCAATGGTATCACTACCTGTTTTCAAATTGTGTAATAGGGCTTCAATATCATGCTTCAAGAAGATTAGAATCATATTATTGGATGCTAAGGTAAAAATTCTAAATATTTGTTAAGCATGTAAAAATATGTTCACCACTTTAACTATTATGCTCTCTGTATATATAATCAGAGAGAAGAAAACGCAGATCATATTACACGTTTGAGAAAATATTAGTTTAGAAACAGTACAACACATGTCATAATGTAGGCCGAAAATGGGGCAGAACAATTGATAAACACTAGGAATGCAAGCACTAACATTCATTTAAATTAACGCCGCCACTAAATAAAATATACTATGGGGTTTAGCATCAAGGCTGGAAGCTAATGAGATTATTACTATTCATGGCATAAAACAGAGAAATCTGTAGAATAAAGTTTATTCTTCCTACAAAAATTCCTTGTAGCGCAAGGTCCTGTAGTGAAAGTGAAAGTCAGAACATTGTTTTCTTGTAACCTCGAGAATATTGGAAAATGAAAACAGATTTGTGCCTGAGCTATCATCTCAGTAGGTATTCGTACAATGGAATTCTCTGCGGTATTTTGGTACATCATGTTAATCTTCATAGTGAAAAAGACAAAAGTAATGAAGACAAAATGGGGAAAAAAATTACATTTTATGTATGTATGGAACATTGAGAAAACAAATGTTTATGATAATGACGATATAAAATCATACCATCATGTGCCATCGCCAAAACACTGATAAAATAAAATCAAGAAGAGACTAAAAAGAAAAGTGTAGGAAATGTTAAAATGTAGCCGGGAAGGAGGAGGAGAAGAAGAAGAAGAAGGAGAAGAAGAAGAAGAAGAAGAAGAAGAAGAAGAAGAAGAATAAGAAGAAGAAGAAGAAGAAGAAGAAGAAGAAGAAGAAGAAGAAGAAGAAGAAGAAGAAGAAGAAGAAGAAGAAGAAGAAGAAGAAGTAGAAGAAGAAGAGCTTTGTAAGAGATAGCGCGATTATTTATATTGCTTGGAAGCTAGCAATGGGGATCGAAAGCATAATTTGACTTACCACTTCGAGTCTCGAGTTACTTCTATTTTATGATCATACTTATTCGCTTTTACTCATGAAAAATAAGAGAAAAATTCTGTTGTACATTTTCTTCCTCGGAGGGACAAAAATTGTGATTAAAACTAACGAACATACAGTTTCTATTCTCTCACATACATCGCTGCATGCCACCCACAGAAATATCATGCGTTTGAAAATTATTACATTTCAGTTGGGGACCTGATGTTGCTGCAAACGTAATACCTACACACCATGAATTCTGTATTAAGGCAAACAAATGTGTACTTAACAAAATTTGCGGAGGTCCCATATTTTGAGATTAGAATGCAAAGTAAATTAGGTAAATTCCGATATGACACTCTTAAAGAAATTAGGTTTCTGCGTAAGCGGGAACGTTGTACTTCAAAAATGAACCTTCCAAATATTTTGCAGATATTCAATATGATTTCAGTGACACACATCGCCATATTTGAGAATGCAGATTATCAGATACTTACAAAGAAACTTATGCTCGACCAGGAACAGATATGGTAGGATTACATCTCGCTGACTAATCGGAGATGAACGTAAATGATATATTCTTAAGAAATGAGAAGTTAGCCATGATTAGTTTTCAATACGAAACAGCATTTATATATGTATAGCCTTTATATATTATCTTTCATTTACATGTTTCCCCACTCTAGGGACGCATGACATTTTTGTTGCAGTGTATATATATACATATAT
>NC_068999.1:18331478-18333930 GCF_001194135.2 Octopus bimaculoides | reverse complement strand
ATGTAGATAAGTAGGTAAGTAGGTAGGTAGGTAGGTAGGTAGATAGATAGATAGATAGATAGATAGATAGTTAGTTAGTTAGTTAGATAGATAGATATATAGATAGATAGGTAGATAGGTAGGTACACATACATTCACATGCATATAGAAACATACGTATAAATGTAAATACACACTAACATACTACCATACACATACACAGACGCGCGCACACGCTCACACAAATTCTCGCTCACACCCACGCACACACACAAAGAAGTATATATATATATATATGCATATATGTATTATACGCGGGCTTTTATGAAATCGAAAACAAGTTTAAACCATTTTATAAACATATCTTACAGCACTGTATTTCACCTCTAGCCACTTTAATATTATATAGAGCTACACAGCAGCTGCATAATAACTCATCGGTTCATACGCCTTTAATCTCAGCCTCGTATACTCCCTAGGTACAAGTTATGTAATTCTATTAAAGAACGCCATAGGATTGATTACATACACATACTCTACCATATCAACGACTCAGTTTGTCATTCCGATCCTGATTCCTTTCTCTCTTCGACTTTTTCAATACCCCTATCTCTATCTTAGTTAAGATGAATTTGTGTATGTGGGTGTGTAGTTATCTACCTCACTCCTGCGCTCTCCATCATTTTTCACTTTGTCAATCCTCACCTTTCGTCGTGTCATTATATTCCTCTCAGCTTGAGCTATGCAGTGCTGTTCTATTCAGTTCTTTGCTTCAAAGAAACAAAACCTGCTTTGAAATGCTGGCTTCATTTCAAATCTAATAATTGTATCAGCATTTAGAAATCCCAAATCACTCCAAAGGCAATATAAGGCAGTCAAATGCTGGTTTGCTATTTGATAATTGCCCCTAAGGTCTTAGATTACATTGATATGTTTTCTTTAACTTCTGTATTCTGCTTGATCTCTCTTCTTCTTCTTCTTCTTCTTCTTCTTCTTCTTCTTCTTCTTCTTCTTCTTCTTCTTCTTCTTATTCTTCTTGTTCTTGTTCTTCTTCTTCTTCTTCTTCTTTTTCTTCTTCTTCTTCTTCTTCTTCTTCTTCTTCTTCTTCTTCTTCTTCTTCTTCTTCTTCTTCTTCTTCTTCTTCTTCTTCTTCTTATTGCTTGTGCTGTCATTGTTCTCAATATCACTATTGCTATTGTTGCAGCTGCTGTTCTTGTTGTTGTTGTTGTTGCTGCTGTTAATAGCATTATCAACACCATCATCATCATCATCATCATCATCATCATCATTACTACTAATTCTCACAACAGAAATGAGTAGTTATTAATACACACCATCCTTTCTTCAATTACTCATTTCAATGTGAGCGTTGTGATCTCTGGCGCCTGAAATCTTACAACACATTAAAAATTCCTTTAGCTTTCCCTTTCGACTGGCATTTAGTGAACTGCATTAGCGTACAAAATTACAAGTATATGAATTCGAAATTCTTCTTCGTTGGTCATAATATGTATCTAAGAAGTATTTAACTTGTAGAAAGCTAAGTAAATGTACTCCGAAATTTAGAAATCAAAACTAAATAGTAAAGAAACTGAACAGAAAAACAAAAACCGTTTAAAGATGAACGCATATTATTCTATATTTTCGCGACTTGTACAACATAATTTTCAGTTGCTTTCAATATCTAAGTTTACGAATGGGGCTTATACATTTTACTTGCTCAATAACAACGCATAGAACACAACATGTATGTTACATATGCTATAGTACAATATAATATTGATGTGAATTGCAGAAATACAAATCCTTTCAATTAAAAAAAAAATATTGCTGTACATAACTGACAAGGTGCCTGTGTTAAGGCTAATGGTGATGTACTCATGATAGTAAAATACTGGTTTGGATTCCTGGAAGTGCGATGAATCTTTTCCTAGACAAAAAGCCCCCCCAAAAAAACAAGTCATTTATTTATTTTATCGTGGCTCTATACTAGAACATTGCATTAACAAAATGATTAAATCTGCGCACTGTCCACAAAAGAGATAATATAAATGCTTTAGAATCTGGGAAACCGGTTTTATGAGCATATGTGACAGGAAGGAATTCGATGCTTTTATGTTACACACACACACAAATAGTAGCCAGTAGCAATGCAGAAAAATAAATTCGGTTATATATATATATATAACCGAATTCATTTTTCTGCACTGTTACTGGCTACTTTGAGGCGCAAATATTCTCAATTTTCACTGGTCCCACTCCGAAACTATGCGGCCGTTATAGTGACGACTCTATCGGTACGACCACTCTCTCCCGCGAACATCTGGATTCCTTCCTCTCTTTTGTCAAATCTTTCCATCCTGCCCTCCACTTCTTCTGCACTATCTACGACACCTCTACATCGCACAGCTTCCCTAACCGCCCCCATCCTTCAAACGAGCAAACGACCTATAAGACCTCTTGGTCCACAGAT
>NC_068999.1:18328418-18331457 GCF_001194135.2 Octopus bimaculoides | reverse complement strand
TCTACGACACCTCTACTTCGCACAGCTTCCCTAACCGCCCCCATCCTTCAAACGAGCAAACGACCTATAAGACCTCTTGGTCCACAGATACTTCCCTAATCCAACCTCCTAACCCCTCTCGATCTCCTGCTCCCGCCAACGCTGGTGCACTTGTCCTTACCTCTTCAACACACACTCCTCACCGGCACCTGTCATCGACCCTATCACATCAGCGACTCCTTTACCTGCACTTCTACCAATGTCATCTACTGCATCTCCTGTTTTCTCTGCCCTTCTCTATATATTGGGCAAACGGGACACTGCTTGGCTGACCGGTTCGCGGAACAACTCCGAGACACCCAACTCAGCAATGACACACCGGTCTCGCGCCATTTTCGCTCTACCAGTCACTCTTTGCAACACCTGTCTGTGTTCGGATTTTCCTTGCACAGGAGCCACCCGAACACCCGTTTGCACTGTGAACATGTATTAATCTTCTTTCTTCGCTCCTTTGCAGCACATGGGTTCAAATATCCTCTCCTCTTCATCTAACCAGTATTCTCCTCACACCTATTTCCTCCCACCTATTTGTCCTCTCGCTCCAACTCCTTCTTCTCTACCCACTCCTACCCACTCATAACCACCTTCTCCATTCTCCCTTCATCATCACCACTCCCTTGTAACCCCACCTCACCTGTACACAATCCAACCCCACGTTCCCTATCCATCCCATCCCACCTACCCCACCCCTTACATCCAATCCCCTATACCTCACTCTAGCCCCAGCATCATCCTACTTACATACGCCACCTCTACTCCTATCCTCATCCTAACCTACACCCCATCCTTGCTTTTCCCACTGTCGCCTCCCCCCTTCCAACACCATCACACCACACCACTCACCCCTACACCATGCACCACCATACCACACAACACCACATCACATCACAGCACCAGTTGCGGGAAAAGGTGTATATTGTTAAAATTTGGAATTGAGCTATTGTTGTGAATTTTGCTTTATGGGATTTAATCCTTTACTTTGAGAAAGTAGATGATAATGCTCAAAGTTTGCAGTGGAAATTTTATGGATTCACAAAATAACGTGAGCGGTATGTTTTAGTTAACCAGAAATTTCTTTACTACTCGTTCATATTATTTACAGTATTTCACCTATCTGTATTTGGAAGATGGAGGTTATTAGTCTGGTATGCCATTTTGTTTTTAGCATAAAAAATTGTTTATCTCGTGCTTCTTTTTCACAAACGGTGTAGAGATAGTTGGTAGGTATATTTATCGCTAGAGCTTCATTGTCAAGCAATTTGATTAATACGGAAAACTTTAACTATCGTGTTTTATGGAGATAGAGTTGGTAGGCAATGCCATTAATATATTTCTTGAATTCGGTGTCAAACGTCGGTATTTTATTTTGTACTGTTTGTGTCTATGTATACATTCTAAAGCAAGGCATTTAAAACGTGTACTTATAAACATTTGTAAAACTATGTAAAATTTTTAAAATTTGACTTCAACTAGGTAAAAATTTCTAAAATTTTAATTCTAAAGAACTAAAATCGTTCTTTCTGTCGTATACAGTGCGATGTGATACAAATATTTGCTTATTTATCGTGAATACATCTAGGAAGCTTCAGGCAAAAAAATTGGAAATCGCTGTCAAGTGCCAAACATTCTCTCTATTACGAAGATAATTCGTTTAATTTACTCAACTTACAGGCGCATAACATCATGGTACACCGTTATTTTCGACGTGTTTATCTCATCATCAGACAGAAGAACCATGGACCTTTAGGTCTGTCGTTGCAGCGTATGTTTGAAATATCATGGAAAAATGTGTTTGCTGATCGCTGCTTATATCTGCCGGCTGATATGAAGTCCCTATATACGCCACGTATAGCGAGGTGTAGAACATAAATTTAACTAATTCTCCTACTAACAGCTTCAATGTGTTAGCTAAATTCGGCCAGAATTTGCATGAGTAGCTGATACATGTACTCTCAATAGTTTCTACTTATCATATTGTGTTATAATCTTGCAACACAGATATTGATTAGATGTTGACTCAATTCACATAAATTTATATTAGTATCAAAATGACTTGAGGTAACAAAACAAATACATATAGTTATAATATAGAGGGCCTGAAAAAGCATATAAAGTCAATAGAGATAAACTTAACCTGATAATCACATGTGATTACAATACAAAATATATTTATGAGAAGCACCACTAAAAGTTCAAGCTTAGGACTGTATTTATTCAAACAGATATTCATTACATTTCACGCAATCTTTGAAGAAGCGATCGGAAAATTCGATATCGATCTTTGTTAGGGAAATCTATTGGATATTTATCAAACGAAAAGCGTGAAATTAGACATATTCAAGGCTGCAATAACTCTTGAGTTACAGTAACTAGGAAAGAGATATAGAATTTAATTAAATGTAAAAGAATACACCACAATATTTACATAGATATCTAGAAATAACTGTATAAATCATTATTTTCCATGTATTAATTTCATTCGAGGTGTAGACGTTCATAATCGTATAAGCATATACACACTATATTTATAACAGTTAAAAGGAATTATTTCTAATAACTGTTGTTTTTGTTTTTTCACAGATCAGTAAATTGCACTTCACATGTTGAGATACCTTGGCCATATACTGGAAAAACCTATTTGCAAGGTTTGAACAGATACTGATACAATTATGATGTGAAATGGTTCGTTGCCTTTCACACAAAATGAGAGGCAAATCCATGATCAAATTCTTAGCACACTATTGCGTCACAACCGCCCACAAATCAGATATGATATGACCAGAAGAACTGTATAGTGTTGCATAACTACATAGAGCACATGAAAGATCGGGATGTATTCTCCTGATTTGGCACCAGCGGATTACCACCTCTTTCGATCTATATACATATACACACGTATATATAGTACATATACGCTTATACATATGTATGTAAAGGCACGTACTTATATATTTATGTATATGTGTAGACATTTATACATATAATATATATATATATATA
>NC_068999.1:18327380-18328283 GCF_001194135.2 Octopus bimaculoides | reverse complement strand
ATATTTATATATATATATAAGAATTTAGGGATTGGAGAAAACGCATGTTTGCCACTTGGTCAGATGATACATAGTTCATGTTATTTGGTGTTATGATTTTTCCATAGTCCTGTCTTCGTTGTTTGGTTGTAGGAGGTGAAATGTGGTTGTATTTTGTATTTGTTTATTTGATTGTTTTGTGCCCTTCAGACGTTGGTTGCATTCTAGGTTCAAGCACATCCTTAGTGACACAGAAGTTTGGCATAGTTTAGGATGGAAGAAGGTGCATTCATTGCCTTTTGTGCATCCATATTTAGGTCCAGGGCCATGGACTCTATATTTAGGGCAGTATTTGGGGTGGAGGTGAGGGCATTTTTTTCCGTTATACCATATGGACAAATACCCTTAACAAATCTATGGCATAAAGTAGGGTGGAAAAAAGCATAGTATCCCGTGTTGATGCCGATGGGGCTAAATCTACAGTTACCTTAAGAATGGCAACAACGGGGTTTTTTTTACGTGGGCATAGTAGAGGTTTTTCTATATTGGCAGGCTCATTGGTCAGTTGTCCTATTGTAGTATCAGTAGCAGACTGTTGTTGTTGTTCTTGCTGAAGCAGTAGTGAAACTTGTCTTGCAACAGTAGGGCTGGGTTGAATCAGGTCAGATAGTGGTGCCATACAAAGGGATTCCAGTGTAGTAGCAGTAGTTGGCTGTTGTTGCAATAGTAAGTCCTGGCTTGCCACGGTAGTGTTGGGTGGAATTAGGTCAGACAGCGATATCAATGAGGATGTTTTTTGTTGCTTGTTGCTGGATATCGGGTATATATATATGTAGTGAAACTACCTATCGCCATTGGAGTTCCTGCCTTAAAAACAGGAACTAAACCGCAGTTATGTTGTGTTCTTTGCTACATTGGTTTCTA
>NC_068999.1:18323056-18327370 GCF_001194135.2 Octopus bimaculoides | reverse complement strand
ATATATATATATATATGTAGGTATGTATATGTATACATGTATATTTCCATACATATACACAAACAATACATATATATGTGTATATATCATTTGTTGGTGCGTAGTATCTTATGTTCCATGTATAATTTATCTTCCAAGAAATCTTTTACTACGTAATATTATTTTTCTTGAAACACGTCAACCTAATTAAGTCCAATTTCTAAAACACAATTTGATTTATTTCTTTTTTTGCAAAGTAACGCACATTCACATTCAAAGATACAATATTACTGCAATTAACTCATTTACATACCTTGTTATATTATCTATATATCTTTAGAATTTTGCTCATTTTTCTGCATTAATAATTATATATTTAGTTCACAGATTCATAATCTGATTGGTTTTAACGGAATATATCATTTGGTGTAGACAGTATTACAGGACTCGGTTAAAAGATGATCGAAAAATACAAGCCAGTAGCACCAGAATTTCTTATGTTAAGACAAAGTCGATTATTCTGCGAAATGTAATACTTATTCCTTCGCATTGCTTTGAATTGACTCTACATTCTTTATACGGAGCAATTCGGATCATGCCCCGTGAGTTGCAGGTAATTGTTTGTGAAAACATTGCCGAAATAGATACGTAAGAAAGTAGCAAGCATTCGCAGAATGAAGAGGCTAAAAACAATTTAGCAAAATCGCTTCTTCAAGAGAGGGCAATATTGACAAATATGTTTAATTCGAGAAGTTTTACAAACATTCTAACGTCAGTTATCAACTTTAAATACAAAACAAAACCTAGGTGAATTTTGGAGCTTAATATCATAAGCTTACTATTTAAATAGTAAGTCGATATGAAAATGTGCGTATGTATATCCCAAAATATCTCCCTTCTGTAACAATATGTTACCCAATTACACTAGGATAACCAACGTCTCTAAAATTTCTTTAGTATTTACAGGGGTCATCACATTTTTAGGTCAGTTGTATGAATTTAGAAAATAGAGACAAATCACCAAATCTGTATGGAGACATGGGTACACATAATTTTGAGGATCCTTTTACTATGCTTATCCAAGGAATCAATTGTTAGCATCAAAGGCTACTTCGATACGGTATTGGAAATTTTAACATGCCAGAATCAGATGATCTTTATCAATTTACAACATATTGCTGGTTATGGCAGACTTGAGAAAGTGATTGAAATTATTGAAGCGTTGATTGTCTTCTCTCAACTAAACCTCTTGCGTAGAAGGCCAATGGATGAGGACTGGTGAGCAAGGGGACTATTTGTCTGGAAGGATATGATCAAGAAGATTGGCATGCATTCACTCTAGAGCTTATGAGATGGTGCAATGTTTTCTTGGAAGACGTATGGTCTTCAGTTGCGTACTCTCTATCCACGCAACTTTCTCGAATACCTCTGTGTAGACAGCGCCATTCCACTTTGAACCCTGGGATAACAAGTGAGTAATCATCACAGACGTCTCTCTCCTTAGTAACGGCTCGCAAAATCACCACGGTTGCTGGAAACTTAGATTGCATGACCGTTGGGACCTCTTTTGGACCATTGTATAAGAATCTGTCGTTCGTTTGGTTTAACTTTTGGTCTTTGTAAAGCCAAAGATTTCCAACCCCTTGGTGTTTTAACTTGATTAACAGATTTGACAGATTTCTTGTCACATCGACCGTAAACTGAATCCTCTGCCTCACACACGACTTATACCGGATGTTTTCAAGCACAACTCTTCTCAGGGTGCATTCTGAAACCTTTAGGTCTTTCACAACATTCCTTTTCGAGGTTTCGATTGTTTAATCGACTAGTTGAATGTTTCCTACAGACTCATGTATGCTGATGGTATCAGAGCCCTTTGCATTTGTTTTGCATTTAGATGCTGATGTTTGATGTCCGTCAGCATCCGATTCTTTTCGAACTTTTTCAATGAAGGATCGCACAGATTTCAGGATCGACCTATCTCTGTAGCACTATGCAACTCTTTTAAGGCAATGATCACAGCGTGTTATTTTGTTTGTTGAGTCAAGATAACGTCTGACATTATTTATCTGAAGACAGAAATAGGTTAGAAGAAAATTAGAGCTCTTATAAAAAAGGAAAAAAAATACGCATCCTATATATATAAAATTTCAGTGAATAAATTTGTTCTCTATATAGACAACTCGTGTGATTAATGTAATAATTTCGATCCAAATGATTTGTGATGCTTTGCTATCTAGATCAGAATTTGGATTATACTGTGAGATGTATAAGTCTATGATAATATGACATTTTGATATTATAGACTGATGCAAAACAAAAATAGACGCTAAGTGATATTACTATATTCATAATGAACTAAGTGCAAGTTAAATGCGTAATTAGAGAACAAAGTACGTATGAAACAAATTAATACACAGGCTGTGTGAATCCAAAATACCTGCGAGTATGCTAAATGTACTAATTTGAGAATGTTGTTTCAAATAATGACCAAAATTTGTGAAAAACTAAATGCATTTTTCCATGATATTTACATTATATTCTATTGAAGAATCTGAATAACATTTGGGTAAGAAAATGAGTAAAAATTCAGCTTGTGAATGTCAAGCAAATTAGATTGATTACTAGCAATGTTGCGATAAATTTTACTCTAAGCACAAATAGGATTATATGAAAACAGAGAAATGAAATAAGTTACATCGAGAGAAGTGTTATCTTTCATACATGTTGAAAAGAACTTAATCCTCTTTTTCTCCCTCTGTCTTTCTCACTCCGTCTCTGTCTGTCTGTTTCTCTCTCTCTCTGTATATCATGTATATCTCATTCAATATATACATATATATACACAAATAAACACACACACACACACACACACACTTTTTGGGGGACCAGTTGATTAGAACGGCCCCAGTGTGTGACTGGTACTTATTTCATCGACCCCGAAAGGATGAAAGGCAAAGTCGACCTCGGTGGAATATGAACTCAGAAAGTACAGTGAGACGAAATACAGCTAAGCATTTCGCCCCACCTTCTAACGATTCTGTCAGCTTCCCGCCTTAAGACACACATATATCTTAATTAACGACTAAACATTTAATACCTTTCGAAGTAAGATTCTCTAGGTCAGTGAATTTGCTCATTTCTGAAAGCCCAATGTAAATTCTCGAACGTAGCCGTATAGAGTCCTTGTCACAGCCCTTGCCATTTTGCTGGGGTTTTTTTGTTCTCTTCAAAGCTGTGTCACATTTGATGGTGAATACGGTTTCTTTCAGTTCGGTAACCAGTTTTTAACACCTGATGGCAATTTTCAGCTTTTTCAGGGACACATTGCACAGATCGTTGCACGTGTTTTAGCTATATTGAAGAAAAATCTAGATTAATTTGACCTTTTCAATCAAAATTAACCATCATAAATTTCAGTGCCATTTGCTGTCCGTGAAATTTTTTATGCCTTGGAAAATATGTATAATGCCCATCCATGTAGTCAGCTTTCGATTCCGCATCTTTTAGATACGCCCACATTCCATGGCCTGCCACCAGATTGATAAAAAGCCCATTTATTCTTTCAATTCAAAACTTCCTACTTGTTAAACTTGACTTGCCCATCACACTCTTTTAAACTGGGTATCAACGTCAGAATTACACATGCTACACACATTTTCTGACTCGCAATTGATTCGAGAATGTACTGCAATGCCTTGCGGGTACAATGTAGTTACGCACTATTAGCCGGAATTGTGAGTTGTTTCTTGTTGCGATAACAATCGTCTACTTGTTGCGATTAGTGTCAGTAGCAACATTGGAGATTTTAAACCAGCATGGATATTCTTCAAAGCCGAATGCTCTTTCACTGAATGCTATTCACCCATTTGCATTGATCCCGATTGTAGCAGATACGAAATACATAGAAACAATACGAAATGCTTTTTGTAGTCGGAAATGCTCTTCCCCTTCAATCACCAATCAGTATTTCAGGCATAGAAAATAGCATGAAAATGTACAGGACAACTTGGTATATTATACGAAGTACTTATCAACCTATATGTAGAATTTCAAAGACATCTGACAGTATAGAAAACTTATTTTCACTTCTGTATTGCTTTCAGTAAAAATGTCATTCAATAAGTCATCTTATCTTCATAACGTTACGAGTGTTGATAGTGGCAGTGAAGGCTCAGCAAGTATCTTTTATCAGAGACGCCGATGACTGTTTGTTGGCTGAAGCCCCGATGTGTAACTATATAAGAAACGTATAAACAATGATAACTTTTAAGTGAGACTTTTTAATGTAATTTGTTTTTTCTATAACTCAATTATAAAATAAGCTTCAATATA
>NC_068999.1:18320588-18323046 GCF_001194135.2 Octopus bimaculoides | reverse complement strand
TGTGTGTGTGTGTGTGTGTGTGTGTGTGTGTGCGTGTGTGTTTCTGAAGGCATATGGCTAAGTAGCTTAGGGTGGTGCATTCAAGATTGCTAGATCGTGCTTTCCATTTTAAGAGCGGGTGTGGTGTTATGTTGTTCAGCAAAACTTTCCATTTCTCATTGTTCTGCAATCATTTCGTCGTCTAACATGTGGCTGGCACGTCGTACACATAGAAAAGTAATGTATATATATATATGCGAACATAATTATTAATAGCAAAAGACATCAATGATAACGAGAAAAATAACATTGATAATATCCCTTTCAACTGTAGGCACAAATACAATGTCTGAAAATCTGTGTGGCTGGAATAGTCGATTTCACCGATTTCACCGACTGCAGTGCTTGACTAGTACTTGAAAAGCAAAGTTCACATCGGTGGAATTTGAACACAGGATGCAAAGACCGGAAAAATGCCGGTAAGCATTTCATCCGGCATGATAAATATTTTACCACCCTTTTAAACAACAATAATTTGGAAAAAATTTACACAATATGAAATCGATAAATTTGCAATTAGAAAACGATCACTTGCCAATGAACGATTAACGGGAAAATTTACATGTGAAGGAAAATACAACTTTGTCTATCTTATTTTGTCTTCGATTAGTTTTGCGCTCATCGGAGGTGAATTAAATTAATAAATATAGCACTTTATTAGATAAAGGTTTAACATTATCCAGTGCATTTTCAAGCCTCGCTGGGATATGATTGTGATGAATCTGGATGCATTTATGGAGTTATTGAACATGAGCTGCAAATGAATAACAAATAACAAAAATTCTTGAATCATTGTGCATAGGACATTGTTTAACGAATTTAATAATAAACTTTTGAAAATAGGGTGCCGCATGGTAGCTGAAGATGTAAAGAAGCCAGTGATTGCAGTTTTGTGAAAGCGCGTGAGTTAGTGGTTTGGACATTCAGCTTACAACCGAAAGATCATGATTTCCAGTCCTGACATTGCGTTGTTTCTGAAGCAAGACACTCAATTTCACGTCCCTGGAATCCTTTCAACTGTCAAAATGATCTGTACCTGAAATTTAAATAACGAACATTCTCATATTCTGTGTTCCACTTAATCTTCCTGAGAACTATGGTAAGTGTACTATTGTCTGTAGAGGGCTCGGCCACTTACACATTAACTTCACGAGCATGTCGTTCCGTTGATCAGTTCAATTTGAACACCCGTCGCCCTAACCAATGGATGTCAGCCTTCAAATTTTATATTTATTTCGGCAGTGCTTTAAGAAGAAATACCAATAATTATAATATGGTTAACTGAAGGAATAACAAAAATGGTGGTAGCAGTGTTAACATCAACAATTTCCGGGCACCATGTTTCATGTGTAACACGACTTTAGCTTCTATTGAAGCCGGAACTCAATAATATTCCATAGCAGCTGAACAAGAAGTCAACGATATATGCGTCGACAGCTAGCGAAATTACTTAATCTATACTGCACGGATTCATATTAATCGAGCAGCCGCGCATTTTCAAATATACTCAAGTAAACGGAGATAACAAGTTTCCTCACTATGATACCTAATTCCATAATCCAGTAAAAGAATTTCCTATCAGCTGGCAAATACACAAAAATAAGTACGCGAAAGTATATATAACGCACTGTTGCAAATAAGATAATATGTAATAATGTGAAGAAGTCCAAATGCTACAGATGACGACATGCCAGCCTCCCAAGAAATATTAATGCAGTGTACATACCCTAAGATAACAAGACAGAAACAATAGTTATGAGACAAGAGTATTCGAAATAGTCGAAATCTTTAAAACGAATTTCTCTGCCTGAAACTTCAACGTAACTACCACCATTCACTTTTCCCAAAATATTAAAATAAATTGACTTTACGCATTCAAACAATATGTATTACATAACATCAGTGACAGAGTATGCAGCCTGGTAATCGTTAAATGTGTTGCCTATAGATTGAAGAACTGAAAATACGTGTCCTTTACTTTTCGAAGAAAATCATGATCCCCGACTACCGTAAAGTAACACATCTGTCTGCATAAGTTCCCAAATGTTATGATTACATAATCAGAGTTATAACATAGATCCAGGTCGATGTTGATGCAACTTAACGTTCTTTGAGCGTACTACGTAAATAACCAAAAGTGAATATCACTTTTTCTCAGGTTTAACAAGATGTTGATTACTGAATATTTTCATCATAACCACCCAGAATTTGCCAAGGTTTGAAACAGACAGAAAAATCTGATCTATTAAGTTTTAATGAGGGCTCAAATCTCGACGTCATTTTTGTTATTGATAAGAAGACACTGCTGCTGTCCACAAAGTGGTGCACTGTGTACGATGCAGTTCTTCGATATATATACATATGTGTGCGTGTGTGTGTGTGTGTGGGTGTGTGTGTGTGTGTGTATGTGTGTGTGCGT
>NC_068999.1:18314590-18320551 GCF_001194135.2 Octopus bimaculoides | reverse complement strand
TTGTATTTAATAATAATTTGCAGAGAAACTAAGATAACAACAGCAACACGTAAATGGTTGCATTTGTCTTTTTGAAATAGTGTATCAGAAAGTAAGCAACGTTTGAAAACATGGAGTTCCTCACAATATATTTTAACGATGCCTAAATTTTATTCATCAAAGTAAGTATCATTACATCTAATACATTTTTGCTGACGACTTACAAATCAGGACTTTTGGAGCTGATGAGCTCTTTCAACGTACTTCCAGCTAACTTGAATTTCATTTTCTAGTTCTCTAGTACTTTTACGTGGATCTTTCTAAATGGCGGTCATTAATTGACCGTCATCGATGGCAGATGGGCGACCAATACCCTTCACATTTTTCAAGGCTCAGAGTCCACTGCAAAATCGTTTAAACCATTTTAGAGCTGACCACTCACTGGTACAGATTCTTTATTTCCTCGCTCAACTGATCGAGTAACTCAGTGTAACAAAAAAAAAAAAAAATTGCCATTGTGGGAGTTTGGAAATGTGATGCTCCTGTGTATCTATAGTATCAGTGTCTAGTGGGGTAAGGTAAGGGTTGGTATCTGCAGGATGTAGGGAAGAGTGGGATAGGTACAGGGTGAAGTAAGATAGGGGTTAACATTAATACCTTTCGTTCTACACGTTTTTTCACTTTTTTTTCTGGCTTACAGTCTTCAATTCTTCTGTACGTCCACTTGTGCGTCCTTGCCAGCCTGCTTGCCGCGCTCCTCCATACTGCCTATTGTACTGTGTGCCATTGCAGGAGGTAGAGATGCGATTTTCTTTCGGGCCTGTAATTGACAAGTCCAAGGCTGGAGATGAATGTGCCTGTTACGATTCCTTTCACGCGGGTTTTCCATACGGCTTTTATTGCTATAGCGAACACAGCGAGAAAACAAGCCTTACCTTCTTTGTTAAAAGAGGTAGGAGGGAAAATCTTTACAATCGACTCGGAAGACAGCTGTAATCTTCCCATCCGTGACAGTAGTTGTTCAACGTAAACCCACATCTCAGAGATTTTGAGGGCATTGCACAATTGCTTGCAGATTAGTTGTCCTGTCCTACGCGCATCTTGGACACGTAGGTGCGCAAAGGGCACTATGCTTTGCGAGTTTATCGCGAAAAGGTAAGGCTCCTTGGTAACACTGCCAAGCCAGGGATCCCTGGAAGTTTTCCAAGGGTCCTGGCCTGAATATCGCTCATTGAAACCTGGAGTCTCTCCCAGAAGGTTGTCAAACTTAGCTTCTACCAACCCTCTACAGAAAGACCAGGTGGAAACCCCGCCGCTGGCATTGCCCGTGTGACAGACAGGACAGTCCACTTGCCAAGCACCCAACCTTGGTCTACATTTGATTCAAGGTCCCAGATCAATCAAATACGTAAGCTCCGGAACTAACGACCGAACGAACGGAAAGCACACCTATTCACCATCCGGGTAGATCCACAGATACCTCAGCCTCAGTGCATGTCTGGGTATCAAAAAAGAAGGCATTCCTAGACCACTCTTTAGAGGGTGAGGGCAGCAGTCAGACCGCTTTACAAGAGGACGTCAACACCTCCAGAAAAAGCGGAAGAGCACCCGCTCCAACTTGATCAGACACGAACGGGGGCAATGCACGGCGGTTATGTGGTAGGAAATCACAGAAGCAATAAACACTCTTGCGACCTCCACCCTTTCAGCGATAGCCGGCACTTAGACAAAGTCTGAGTTAGGTGGGTCACCCTGCTCGTCACCCCTCTCCAAGTATTCTCTGTCTGGAGGTCTGGGCCAAACCAAACCCCTAGCATTTTAACTGGCCCCCTCCTCCGCCCAACGCCCTACGACGCTGTTGGGAGGTATCATCTTGCCTCTCCAGGTGGCGAGATGATTGTAACAACGGTGAAAACAATCAATGTTAATCTGTTGATACATTTGTGCAAGTCTGTATTATCTGACAATTGCCAAAGAATGTTTTAAAATAATTCAAAACTCTGCAAAAACTCCGGTACAAATTTCTCATGGTTCAAAACTTTGCTTACATTTTACTCAACTTGGTTGTATAAGTAAAAATATTCGTCTAAAATCACATCATAAAATGTTATGTAAAAGAACTAGGGCAGTGCGTACTTATAATTATATTAATGTTATATTATAAAGACTAACCGCTTAAAACACATTGGAAGCTTATTTGTAGGTAAAGAAATAAATATCTGATTTAAAGTTTGATTTTCATAGAGTTGGTGTGTAGAAATATACGCGCGTTAACAAGTTGAGAAATTAACAGACTTAGCTGTAGATCAAATAGTTTTATGAGAGTAAGATACATGTCAGTTAACTTTGGTATTACTGACAAAACTGGAATAACTAAACATGTTTGTATTTATAATTTCAATTAATTTCTGAGCGGATTCACATGCATGTTCTATATTGTGTCATTGTACAAGATTTGTAATAAGGTAATGCCTGTGTATTTTAAATGTAAAAATATCAAATTGTTTTTACTAATTGATATTTATTAACAAAGCTCATAGACTAATAAATGGAACATTCACAATTTAGTACAGAATTCTCATCTGACACATCTTATATTCCATCGTTTCAAATATATCCTAATCAGCCGAGTACTTTTTTTTCTCTTCATATCGAGTGAGCAAATTCAGATGAGCACACCTCCCCTACAGAAATGTTCGTGTATCTTGTGTATAAATCTTTATTCCTTAAACATATGATCCTTTCAGAATAAATTGATATTCCTTAAACATCTAAAACTTTCAGAATAAATTGTTATTCTTTAAACATTTGACCCTTTCAGAAAATCTTTTATTCGGCGAATATTTTATGTACGGAGTAAAGCTTGTCTCAATTCAGAATAGATTTTTAGGCTCATAGATTAGGAACATATGAACCAACACAATGCACCAACATAAAAGGTCAATTTAACCCCTTACAATAAGGTTTTTCCACCCCTGTACATTTATGACAAATAAATCCTTAACGTTCGGCAGCGAATAATTTTCCCTACCATTTCGTCTCTAAATGAATCGTAGCTTGATTCCTCAAATAAGTGACAAAAACATGTGGCCTGTTTAATACACAAGCTAGATTATGTTTAATTCGCAACCTACAGGTTTTAAATTGTGGCACACGTTTTATCTTTTCATAAAATATACAAGATAATGAATCATCGCAAATACAGAGAGAGATTGTAATAATAACTTTACTGCCTCAATTGTCACCTTTGGTTGAAGATGGAGACTACTATAAACTATAACCTAAATGTATCTGATATTTCTCTAAATATATAGATAGACGACAGAACCTAGTTGTCTGGATCATCATACAAGCATCATTCACGATAAGACTTTCAGGCGCTTCCGTTCATCAAACCAATCCATTAAATTAATGTTTCCGTATTATATCTATAATAAACAAGTAAAACACATCGTGAACTATGAACTCCATATGACTGACAGAAATAAATCCCACCGCCCCCATAATGTCAAACTATTTCTCACGCTGACTTGTTGTGTATACCAACATTAATGATTCCGTGCGATTATTAATTATTGAGTTCGTTTGATACATGACTTTCACTAAGCAACATATACGTTAAACAACTATTATTTACCAAGCTATACCGGTGAGCCATGATGTTGAAGCACTTGTCCTAAAAATAGATAATAATTCGAACTCCTCAGCAAATATTTATATGAAAAGATGTGCAAATGATAGGAAAATATACATATACTAAAATACTAAGTATTTATTTCAGCCGTGTAGCAAAGATAAAGTTAGAACACAGAGAGTTACTAAATTTAAAACGTAACAATCAAGAGAAAATAAATAAACATTATCTTTTCTATTAATGCAATTTAAGAAAATTAAGGGGCTAACCATGTAAATAAAAGAATAGTAAAAAATCCTTTTGTGTCGAGATATTGCTGATTATCACCTAAGGCGTTCATGGAATTTTAATAGACACAATCGTGCTAATTCAGGGGATGTAAATTTCTTACTAAAGTGAATTTACTTGCTATTTAAAGCATTCCTACAAGCCATTTGAGAAGTGTTTGTTTGAATGATTCGGAAATATATCCAGACGGTAGGTCTAAGGTACATGGCTCGCAGAAACATTATTATTATTTCTATATTTGCTTATGTAAAATTGTAATGATAAGAGGCATATTATTGGAAATAACATTGATAACGAAAATTGAGATATTATTTAAGAACTCTCATCACATTTATTTTATTATTGAACTTTGTAGATGATAACTATTCCACAAACATTTTCTCTTGCAGTGAAAGAGTTATCTATGATGGTATCATTTTCCAAACAGACAACTGACCTTTCTTACCCGTTGCCTTCAAGCTGTCATATTTCGGAAGCTATTAGATTGTAATTTCGTAGGAACTCTGCTTGTCATTATCACTAGCTGCTCTCAAAATGCACATTCTGTTCGCCTAAATAACTTCCAAGTATGCCTTGAGAATTCTTCGTACATCTATATTTCAATAAAGTGGTATGAACTACTTATGCATAAAGTGCTGTTCTATGTCTCTGTATTTGTCTGCTTGCGTATATGTGGAGAAAAGTACACCAAAAATAAAAAGGCATACATTGTGTCCTTTCTACGCGACGTTTGAATTGGTGACATTGCTCACGAAAAGTTTATTAAGATATTATCACGACCAAACTTTATACAGCATTAGTAATCATATATCATTACGATCAAGTGATAATTTCAAATCATATATAGCAGAAAGCATATAAAATTCAAATACTACGACCTTAATAATCATAACGATTCAAGCCACAAATGCAGTAGTTGTATTCAACGTAACGACAGCTACGCAGAGAGAAAGTAGGTAGTATAATAGAAACACCGAGAAAATTTCAAACAATTCCAAATTTCAGCACCACAAAAGTGTGACTCGATGTTCCATCGGGGATACCAGCAAACAAAAAGGTACACACCTATGCACACATCGTGTAAATATATATCTCTCTACACCTAATATTTCCTTCCCATTTTTATTTATATCATCCCATAAGCAATGGAGTTTCTTAGATTGTATGAGCTAAAAGTCGGAGGGGATTGGGATAAACTACCTGCATCAACTTGCTCTAAAAGAAAGTAATAATTTTAACTTGTCCTTCTTCTTAGTGTACATTTCGAAGAGTGATTTCAATATCAACAGCTTTTCTTTCAAACCTGTGATGAAAGAGACAAATGAATCTATTCGGCATATTTTGCTTTATGAGGGCAATACGGGCAACAACATTAAGGGCAAGAAGGGCAACACAAAGGAAGGCGCCGGGTATTTTAATGCTATTCATGAGGATTGGAAAAGTGTCAACGGTGGTTCTAGAAATTTCGGGCCGGAAACTACAGCCTACAAGACGGGCTTCCTAGAAGATCTGTAGAGCTCACCAATGATGACCTGCAAACTCTGTTGGAAGAACATCCCATCATAACTGTTGAGGAACTAGCAGAGGACCTTCATTCATCCATCAACACCAAGCGACCGTATTTGGTTTCAAGACGAAAAGTGTTCTTCCATAAGGATAATGCTCGGCCAAATAGGATGACATTACAAAAGTTGGGAGAGTTTGAATGGCAAACGATGCCAGACCCGCCATATTCGCCGCCATTTTCCCATCTCGTTCTCATTTATTCCATTTGTCATTTAATCCATTCTTATTCCATTTAATAATTTCGACGGACACAATATGAATTCTGTAGACGAGGTTAGGACAGTACTGGAGTGGAAGAAGGGAAGCCTTGCAAGGTTAGATGGAAGAGCATTGTAGAAAATGAAGGTGAGGATATTTTAGATTAAAACAAAAAAAAAACTTTCTTTATCTTAATTTTGTATAAAAGGGACATAAAAGGGACATTCAGGCCAGGACCCTTGGAAAAAATAAGTATAAAAGACCGCATTATTTATGATATGGCCCAATACACACAC
>NC_068999.1:18312209-18314524 GCF_001194135.2 Octopus bimaculoides | reverse complement strand
TGTGTATAGGGAATATAGAAAAATAATATAGTAGAATATAGAATAATATAGTAAAAAGAAATGAAATGCAGTATTTATTATCTATTATTATTGAACAAATGAAATATTAAATGTTCATTCTTATTGAACTAGTATGCTTTCTTGCATTTATGCAATCTTCAGGTTCATATGGAGGTGGTGACAGTTCTCTTCATTGGTTTTAACTGTGGTTGACTGCTTCAATTTTGTCCTTTATATACATTCATGTGAGTTGAAGTAGTAGTTGCTTGGCTACTTTTAGAAATGATGCCATACCATTTTTCAGTGTTTATTTTTAGAAAAGATGACTGCAAAACTTTTTAGGGATTTTTATTTTTAGATGTGGAGATAAAACTTTAAAACACTAAATAAGATTATTTGTTAACATTGTTTATTAAGCTTGCATTGGGATTTATTAATATAGTCCTTTTCTCTCAGTTTTCTCTCGATTTAATTGGGAATGTATAGTTTATGAAATGGAAATCTTATAAATATTTTCCGGCCACATGTTGCTAAATGTTTAGTCAGCGGTATTTGGCGGACTTCTGCATTTTTAATTTGTTGTCGGTGCACACGTGAGCATTCTGATAGTGCATTGCCTCTGGCTGACATACAGTTCTTCACAATTCCGGCATTTCATGGAATAGATTAAATTGGCATGTACCGGATCGGCTATCATTGCATGTAGACTCAGTGAATGGTTGGGCTTTGTTGCTAAGGTCAAATGTTGCCTTTGTTGATAACTTTTTCAACCTTTTAGGCTGTATTTTACAGAGAGTTATAGTTTGGTCTGTAATGATATATCTTAATTCCTTACTTTGAGCAATGATTGGTAGGTTTGCTTTATCGATATTGAAGATGTTCTTGTGGCACGGATTGTGCGTCACTATAAATGGTATGATTTGTTATTCTCTTCTTTGTGTTGTCCTCAGTTGCCGTGTGGGCATTTTCATAGCCCGCCGAATACCATTGTCTATAGGTAGTGACAAGTATATTTGTTTGAGCAGAAATCCTTTCAGTTCCATAAGGCGATGATTCGTGATCTTCAAATCTTCTACAAAGCTACAGATCCTTCTGGATAGGCAGTGTGGGATGTTTAAAATATATATCTGTGGTAAGGGTGGTGTTATATTTAATTGCCATTATATCTAGGAATGGTAATTTGGTACTGCTCATCTCGTTTGTAAATTGAATGGATGGGTGTAGATTGTTCTTCCACAGTGTTTTGAGATGGTATCCAGATTATGAAGGACTCCTCGAGGTATCTCCTCCATGGCCTTTCAATATACTTCCTAAATTCAGTGCTGTATATCACCTCTATTTTCTGGTAGAGTTTTTGTTCTAAGTATCCGTCATCACCTCAACCTCGAAGAAAGTTATTTCACTATCTACGTGGATCATAAGCCTCTTACCTTCACCTTGCGCACTAAGCCTGAAAAGGCCTCGAGGGAGACTAGACAGTGATTCCGTTCCCCAGTTTACAAGCAATATCCAGCATATCTCCGGAATTCAGAGTATTGCTGGGGATAAATTGTCCCGTTTGCCAGTCAACTCTTTGGCACCCACTTCTGCAATTGGTTTGAAAGATTTAGCTTCCTTTGGATTTGTTGAATATCACATTTGTTGAATGTTCGACATGTAACTTCAAGTACTTGCCCATACCAACTACTGACAAGAGCATATTGTGTGACATATCGACAGACTCACCCCGTCCTTTCGTTCTGGAGAAACATCACATGGTTGTTTTTAATACTTTGCACCGTCTCATTCATCCTGGCGTCGCGGCCCCAGTAATACTCATTAGAGCTAGATTCTTCTGACCAAACATGAGGAGTGAAATTACAGTGTGGTCTTGTTGTTGTCTTCAAAAACAGAAACCTAAGTTGCAGAAGCACATCGAAGCACCTCTCGGCACTTCTTAACTCTCCTTACACACGATTTTCTCACGTAGATATCGATAGTGCAGGGCTGTAGCAAGTAAGTCAGGGACGCTTCAGTAGATGGCCGGAAGCGATTCTTTTAACGCATATAACGCTGCATTCCATTAACGCTGCATCCGTAGCGCAAGACCTGCTATCAGGATGGATACCGCAGATGACAGTTCGAATCCCGCCTCTTTTTTGAGCTAAAAAAATCACCGGTGCTCAACGGATTCAGACTACCAGCTGCCATCCGGATTCTTTGTATCCATATATATGTGTATGAGTATGCGTGCATACACAAGTGTGCAAGCGCGCGTGTAATTGTGTTTGGGTGTTTGTGTGAGTGTGTGTTTAACTGTGTGTGTGTGTGTGTGC
>NC_068999.1:18311552-18312199 GCF_001194135.2 Octopus bimaculoides | reverse complement strand
GTAATTGTGTTTGGGTGTTTGTGTGAGTGTGTGTTTAACTGTGTGTGTGTGTGTGTGCATGTGTGTATGTGTGTGTGTGTGTGTGTGTGTGTGTGAGTGTTCGCAAAACTGTCCTGTGATTATAGACATCCACTTGATACAGTTCATGTAATAATTTTTGATATGATCACTTTCCGACGATCCTTTCTCTTTTTCCCTTTTTTTTCCTTTGAGAGATGGGACTAGCAGAGTTCACCCAGCCCAGTTAGTGCTCATCTCACTAGCTTGCAGTTTACGTTACGTATGTAAGGATGTCAGCGTGGACAGAACGCTAGTTTACTCCGACGAAATATTCATTAACCACCAAACAGATATTAGGACAATAGCTGATACCTAACTAAATCATTGCTCCATTCACTGACCGGTTTCTACTGAAGTGTCTTCTATTGTTTCATATTATAAAACTAGAAATAGAGCAGATTTATGTCAATATAGCATACTGAGGTGTCCATCCAATGTAGAAATGTGGCCATTTTTGTATGTTTGTATGTATATTGGTATATAATTCTGCATCAATATATCTTTATCAAAAATCTTTTAATACATACATGAATACATCATTCATGCATACATAAACACAAAAGCATATGTATATATATATATATATA
>NC_068999.1:18310692-18311414 GCF_001194135.2 Octopus bimaculoides | reverse complement strand
ATAATTTTTTCACACATATAGATAGGTATACACACACACACACAAACGTATATATTCATTTATACATGGGTATAATATATTATTTGTTACATCACTGTGTATGCGTACGTCTGTTATTTTATAAAGTTATGCATGTTTATAACGCAAAAATCTATAGAATGCACGACAGTTAAGTTTATGAAAAACATAACAAGTATTTGCGATCATACTACGATTTACTATTTAGAATATGATTAAAAGTCGTTCATTTGTTATTGATAATTAAGCAAGCATCAATATCCGAGCAACATTCATAACGAAAAACATAACAAAGCATGCATATATAATGTAATGTTTTCATGTAATGATATATACATTGCACATACATAATTATTTAATACATTAATGTTATTAACACATTATTCCTGCTTTCGTCTCATAAAATCTCATAGTCCGCATCTATTTAAACGTGATCATCTATAGATACACAAAAAGTTACGTATTATAGTGATTATTTACATCCAGTATTTTTCACTGATATATCTGTAAAATCAAACTGGATAATGTAATTATGATTTCAAACACTAAATTAATGACATGTAATTAATTAATAAATCTCGTATAGTATATTTTACTTTTGAATTATCTAATTCCATTAAAAGAGCGCATTAGGCGAATTAATGTACTAGAAATCAAAACAGCGATATGTAACATGCACGTCTGCATATGTTGGCATATCATTA
>NC_068999.1:18309096-18310502 GCF_001194135.2 Octopus bimaculoides | reverse complement strand
TATGTATGTATGTATTTATGTATGTATGTATATATATCTATGTACATACACGGACACACACATACGCAGACATACATATACATTCCCCTCGATGCATTCCTGACAACAAGGTCTGAAGGATGCACAATGTAATAGCATACCTTTGATGCAAGACTTAGGATGTGCCTTTGCAATATTTAACTCCGCAAACATCACATGATTATTCTTAGAATTCCACGATAACTGGCGTTGCAGATTGAAATAGTACGGAAGCATTTGCAATATAGTATTAAATATGTGGTAAAGGATTTTTTTCTTCCTGTTTGCATTGTAAATATATGTATATATATATATATATATATATATATTGTGTGTGTGTTAGGTCGACATCTATGAATGTTGTAGAAAAGAATAAACATTTGCTACTGTTGTATAAATACAAGGGTTAGTTTTATTCATGATTGTATGCACCCATATTATAAATACAATTTTGGCATTTCAGCGGTTACTTGTCCAGTCCGGAAATGTAAAACCTGGTAGTTTAGAGTCCATAAAATCTTGGAGGGCGTCTTTTACAGCATCGTCGCAATAACATTTTTTTTTTTCATATCAAACATTTTCCAAATTCTGGAAGAAGTGGTAGTAAGTGGGAGCAAAATCAAGTGAGTATGATGGACGATGGAGCACTTCCAACTCCAGATCCTGTTGTTTCACCAATGTCATTTTTGCGATCTGTAGTCTGTCGATATGTCACATAAGAAGCTCTTGTCAGCAGTTGGTGTGCGCAATAAAATAGGAGTGGATCTTTTTATTAATCTAGAGGGTTATCTTTGTAAGTTTCTGCATAATTTGGTCCAGTTTAATTCGTCTGTGATGGATGAGCCAGGTTTAATGAAATCATAATGGATCGCACCTGCGACACACCACAAAACACACACACCATCAGCTTCTTTTGATGAATGTTGATTTCGGGGCTGAACGTTAACGGTTGTTGTACAGGATCCATTTCTCATCACATGATTCATTTTTTTGAGGTGAATGTACGATAATGCAGGCTTCCAAACCTTACTGTTTTGAGTTTCATTGAGTTCATGTGGAAGAGACTTATCCAAATTTAAACTTTACCGATTTGAACTAGGTGAGTCAATATTGTTTGCTTGCTAACACCAAACGACAACGATAATTCGCGGACGCTTTGAGATGGATCTGACTCGTTATTATCCACCTTTGTTTCTGGTCAATCACGTTGCTCATTTCTGAGGTCAAAATTACCGGAACGATAATTTGCAAACCAATTTGATACTTTGTACTGAAATACGCCATTAATATTCGGAGCTGTCTGTGATGCTGCATTTCCTAGAAAGAGCTCTTATTACAAAACCGTACGCCTTTCCGACTTATGAATCTCTAAAAAAAAAAAGCCTCCC
>NC_068999.1:18307705-18308484 GCF_001194135.2 Octopus bimaculoides | reverse complement strand
TATATATATATATATACACATATATTTATGCATAAATATACACAACATACTTATAGATTGAGCATATATATTTACATGTATATAGACATATGCATGCCTACATACATACATATATATGTGTGTATATATATATATATGTATGTATGTGTGTGTGTGTGTGTGTGTGTGTGTGTGTGTGTGTGTGTGTGTGTGCGTAGTAAGTACTAATGCAAATAAGCCATATATTAAAGTACACATATAGGTAATCTTTAGTTATATTTTATCCTTATGCTTCACAAGTTCTTTTGAAGTAAGTATAAAATTCGTCAGCGCAGTAGTGAGAAATATAAATGTAAATAGGTGTATAAGCGCAGTGTCTCTTAATGTGAATATATATATGCATAATTGAATCAATCTATATCATATATGCCAATTAATGCACGACAGTATCCACAATTTAGTGACCTATATTTGGAATTTTATATAGAAATGTACACTTGGATTAATTAATTAAAATCTGAGTGTTAAATTTGAGCGAAACTAGTTTCATACTATGTAGTTTATTGTATAAGAAAGTCGTCACGCAATCATATATAACGAATTCATATAACTGAACTGGTTTCGTAGGTTAAAGGAAAATATTCATCAAATCATATCAAGGAATATCAAGCAACGAGATATGTGTTCTTTGCTTGCATGAACGGAATGCGCACTATTGTAGAGATTAAATCTCACTTAAAAATACTTTATTTCAGTGGTAAGCAAATAATCCGATATATATATATATATATATATATATA
>NC_068999.1:18306009-18307451 GCF_001194135.2 Octopus bimaculoides | reverse complement strand
TATATATATATATATGCATGTGTATGCATGTATGTATATATGTACTAATGTATAGCACTTACGTATGCGTGAATACGCGGTTTTCTGTGTTGTTCACATCAAAATGAGTAAAAGCGCGTGTAAATTCTGAATTTTCAAAATTCTTTTATCTTTTTATAAAAGCAAGTGATTTTTTGAGGGAATAATATCAACTTTACACCTTTACTTGTGATATAAGAGCTGACATTTTTTCTCTTAGCAGATATTCATTCTTTGAATTTAAAACGTATCATGAAATTTCCGTTGAAATTTGAAAAATAATTCGGTAAATCTGAATGTATTTGATCTGTTATATTAAAAGCATTAAAACATTTGTAATTCTATTTAACTTAATATCTGAAATTGTGACCATATTTAATATAATCAATCTATATATTATACACAGCTTTCCTAGAATGTATATATTTATAGGCGTATTCCTAATGTTACATAAAACATACTGACTATAACACAAAGACGTCCATACGTATAAAATATAAGCACATGCGAATTATTGTTAAAGCAGTGTTTTTATTGAATAACCACACACTTCACACTGCAAATGCCTTGTTAATGATGAAGTCATATATTCTGTATTGTTTAATTTATGGTTCTTGCAACAAGCTTGGAGACTTGGACTGAAAAAAAAATTATACGTGATTTAAAGACTATGATTCTTTTTCACGCTGAGGTTGGGAGGTTGTGCTGGGAAAGGAGCTGTGGACCAAGAGGTCTCGTAGGTTGTGGGCTCGTTTGAAGGAGGGGAGAGATCGGTTAGGGAAGATGTGTGAAGTGGAGGAGTCGGACTGGAGACCTCCGAAAGCTCGGATAATGGTGCGTTGGAGAGGTAGGGTGGTGCGGTGGTAGGTGAGGAGAAAAGGGAGACGGGAGACGACAGAGTGGTTCGGGGAAGAGCAGATGCACGGTCCACAGCACATGCTCTGGCAAGGGCGGTGTGGATAATGGTGAGCGGATATCCACGTAGGATGAAGTGGTGAGTTATGAGTTGAGACTGAATCTCAAAGTCATGGTCGTCACTACAGAGCCTGCGTAGTGGGAGGAACTGGGAATAGGGAATCGAAAGCTTGGTGTGTTTAGGGTGGGAGGAGGAGAAGTTGCGGTATGAGTGTGAGTCTGTGTGTTTGTAACGGATAGAGGTGGTAAGAGTGGAGTGATGAATAGTGACCGAAATTTCAAGAAAGGAGACACAGGTGTCAGAGACAGTAGAAGAGAAGTGGAGGGCAGGATCGAAAGATTTGACAAAAGACAGGAGGGAGTCTAGATGTTCGTGAGAGAGTGAGGTGACACCGATACATTCGTCAATATAACAGCCATATAGTTCGGGATCGGGACCAGTGAAACTTGAGAATATTTGGGCCTCAACAAAACCAACGATCAGGTTGGCATATCTGGGGCCAATGCTC
>NC_068999.1:18301696-18304196 GCF_001194135.2 Octopus bimaculoides | reverse complement strand
TGATGTGTGTAAATAAAATCTCACACATCTGTATATTACCTACAATTCCAGATCTGCATAAATGTTATCTCTTAGGCGTATTGTTTACAACAACAAAATTCCCCAAAATCAAGTATAGAAACGAATAACCAACATAAATATTCAAATCTCACATGTAATTGAAATTTAGAAACGGGTGTAGATTTTGAATGACTATTACATATTTTCCTGTTTTCACTTTTTTACATCATTAAATACTATGTGATATTCTAATCAAATATACCGTACACTGAAAGTAGCTCATTTAATACATCTACTGACCCATGAGTGCTTGTACAGAAAATATGAGCATACAAATGATAGAATTTTCGAAGTATATGTGGCCATTTAAGTTCTACTCTGATGCAAAGGCTTTCCGATGTTTTTCACTCACTTTACTATATCAATCCGTAATCATATACCCCGTGAATATCAAATGTGATTCATTTATTCACAACTACCAGAAAACAGGACCTTCCCAATATTTCTCCTGGTCATTTTCCAAGTATTTTGGACATCCTGTCCTGACTGGAATAATATGGTCATTAGGTAATGAGTACAGATTCATCATTCAAATCCAAGAACATAAAACTTACCTTGAGGTCTTGATCATCCCCAAAATCCCTGTCTCTTCTACTCCACATCCAGGCCGATTAAGAAATACATATATTTCGTAGATATGAACGATGGGAAGTATACAGCACATGCTGCAACTACTTGTCTCACTAAATGCTATAACAGCTAAATTTAGTTATGAAATAATGTAGTACTTGCTCTTATCTTTTAGTTAACGCTAGGCTGCGTGTACTATACATCATAATTTGAAAAATGTTGAAATTCCCAGTACAAAGGGTTAGTTATCATACATTCCAGAATTCAGATCCCAGTGCATTATGCATTTCGTAATGTAATCTTCGTAGGCTGTAGCACAATAAATGAGGTTGTGTTGAAGGTTGAAATGTATTTGATTAGTAATTTGATGCATTTCAATTATTTGTATCCAAATTAAAATTACATTCATATTCGAAAAAAAAAAAAAAATCATGCATTTATACACAAAGAACAAATCATTTGCAAAGATGGAATTTAATGTCGTTTCTTCGTATTTTTGCAAAATATTCCATTCGATAATAGTGTTTGCTTTCCATATTCTGCATATTCTGCAAAACTTTTGACAAGAAAATTAAAGATTGCATAAAAAATATGTTCATAATAACATTAGAAATGATGCATGAATTTCAGATAATGTGACAGCATATCATCTAAAATGGTATGTGATATAAGGATTATTTCTTTAGCTCTGACAAGATATTCTTTCGGAGGAAGCAGTTAATTTTTAACTACTCATATTTTCATATTTGTCTCGATTTTTTTCTTTTCTGTTTTATTTCAAACTATTCTCTTATCAAAACAAAAGATTTCCAAAAAGACTAAGTCATACTAAAGCACATAGGAAATGCCTGTGCACGTGGAAGTGACAAGTTTCAGGAAAATAATTGTCATTATAAAGGTTATTATCATAAACAGCATGGTCAGCTCTAACAGCCATACCGAAGTTGTCATCATCAACATCATCTTAACCGCCACTGTCATCATCATCCTTATCATCCTCATCATTGACATTACCATCGATGTCAACATCATCATCAATATCATTAAGAGCAGCAACAGCAACATTACAGGTATCACTTTTATCGTCTTCAACACAAGAGTCATAGATTTCCTCATGGCGTAAGAGTAAATATAATCGCTACGACAATCTGCCACAGCACACAGTGTTCACGTCAAAGTGATTGTCCCCGTATGCATGACGTTTCAGGAGAATTGAGATGACTATTCATTTTTTTCCAGAACATTCCCCTTTTCTAATTAAAATGAATAAACATAACGGGAGACAGATTTTCTATGTTATTGCCATGATACACATCATCGTCATTATAAAGATCAGGGTCACGATGAAGATGCTGATGTTGACACTGATGTGGATCACAATTAATGTGTGTGTGTGTGTGCGTGTGTGTGGGTGTGCGTGTGTGTGTGTGTGCGTGTGTGTGTCTGCGTGTGTGTGTGCGTGTGTGTGTGTGCGTGTGTGTGTGAGAGTGTGTATATATATGCATTTGCCATGTATATATATGTATTTGTCTAGCACTTATTCTATCGGACTGTTTTGGTGAACCACCAAATTGCGGGGACGTGAATACAACGACACATTTATCTAGCAGTGATGTGGGGTCAAACAGAGAGAGAAACACACACACTCACACACACAAACACACACAGCCACACACACATACACACACACACATATACATATACGCACGCACACAAACACACACACATACACACATACATACAAACACAAACACACACACACACACACACACACAAAACTGTCCGATGAACGGGAACGTGAAACTCAGAGTAACAGTCGTTCGTAATATTTCTGCTGCTTTTAAAAAAAGCACATTACTCTACCTCTGGT
>NC_068999.1:18293814-18300719 GCF_001194135.2 Octopus bimaculoides | reverse complement strand
ATACAGTGGACTTGTTTCACTTTCCGAATACCAAGTCCACCCGCAAGGTCAGGCTGAGGTTATAGATATATTGGGAATAAATAATTCACAAGTAAAACACGTGGGATCATTTTAGAGCATATAATTTACAATTCAATCGTAATTGCAGAGTTGTTAGAACAAATGAGAGATTAGGAAATATTTTTTGTTGAATAGCGTTTCACATACAGAGTGGACTTCATCCTAGGGCTTACTTGCCCTTATCCTAATAACAGATCAATTATGTCTGCATTTAATAGGTACACATTTAACTGATATATTTCACAAAACATGACTAAGGATAATAATAATAATAATAATAATAATAATAATAATAATAATAATAATAATAATAATGATAAAAGAAGAAGAAGAAGAAGAAGAAGAAGAAGAAGAAGATGAAGAAGAAGAAGAAGAACAAAAACAACAACAATAACAACAACAACAACAATAATAATAATAATAATAATAATAATAATAATAATAATAATAATAATAATAATAATAATGATAAAAGAAGAAGAAGAAGAAGAAGAAGAAGAAGAAGAAGATGAAGAAGAAGAAGAAGAACAAAAACAACAACAATAACAACAACAACAACAATAATAATAATAATAATAATAATAATAATAATAATAATAATAATAATAATAATAATAGTAATAGTAATAATAAATGCTCTGATGCAGTACCAGGCAATGGCTCTCATGGCTTCTCATCTTAAATGATTGGAAGTGTTATCATGTACATTGTTTTGCCTTGGTATAAAAGATGGGTTGCAGCAAATATTCCGCTCACTACCACATATCTGTTTGTCAGTTGTTTGACTTTAACTAATTATGCGTGTCCCTTGGTGGCTGACGATATGTGCATCTCTGATCGCGAGCAGATGTAGTGGGGGAGCATCATAGCCATGTTTTGATGGGAATTCTTTGGGGATTTGGATAATTCACCTTTGGAAACATGGATGTTTTGTTCATCGTCCTTGAACAAACCTTATTCGGGGACCATTTGAGCGGGATGGGCTACTCGACCTGAAGAAAATTCTAACTGGGCCCCACCTGCAAGGTCATGCGCTGTTTATCTTGATATGAGATCACCATGTCGCGCACATATGGTTGTGATGCATGTGCCTGGTATACCCTTATCAGACTGGTAGTCATGACGGGTATACTGGGCTTTGTATATTTTACCTCAGTGTCACTTTGACGGCCTACGCTGCTCCTTCACTCAATAATAATAATAATAATAATAATAATAATAATAATAATAATAATGAAGAGAAAAATCACTTCATAGCCAATACCCTGCAAGGCTTGACAAAGAGGCAGTGAACCTAAGTAAACGCCAACAATGGCTCAAAAAGCTCTGGACTAAAAGCGGAAATCAAAGGACTGATTCTCGCTGCACAAGTCCAATCCCTGAATATAAACAATTACAAAAATAAAATAATGAAAATAGGTCGCAGCACCAAATGTATAATGTGCAACCAGCACATTGAGACAGTTGACCACATCATCTCTGCCTGCCCAATCATTCCCAAGTCTCAATATACATATAGATATACATACATACATGCATACTTACATTCATACATACATATATACATACACACACGACAAAGTAAGCAGTTATATCCACTGAACAATATGCCAAAATTACAACATCAAAATTGACATCAGGTAGTATAGGCATGTGTCAAGGAACGTACAAACAACGATCAGGCCACAATCATCTTGAATTTGACGGTTCTAACGAAAAACAAATCGAAGATAATCGCCCAGACTTAATAGATAAGGATGGGAGGAAAACCACCTGATTAGCGATATCGTCAAAACTTTAAAAATTGTCAAAGTAGACAGATCTCGAAATTGAATTATTCATAATGTGGGGAATGAAGGCAAAAACAACACCAATAATACTTGGAG
Organism: Octopus bimaculoides; assembly: GCF_001194135.2. Classification (NCBI taxonomy): domain Eukaryota; kingdom Metazoa; phylum Mollusca; class Cephalopoda; order Octopoda; family Octopodidae; genus Octopus; species Octopus bimaculoides. Next base: position 18,298,773 of record NC_068999.1, on the reverse strand, counting down.
CGTTGGGCATGATAAAACAAAAACCATGAACAAAAATGTCGAAGCTATATCTGGAACTTCAACACGGCACGCTCTTCAAACTATTGTCCTGTAAGGAACAATCCACATCCTATTCAAGACAAATAATACAACCTTTTCAAATAATCCAACCTGAACAAAACAACCCACAGATACATGACTCTACAGAGCATTAACCCAGTGAAAAAAGCTCTCCCCACACAACCCAACACAACCAAAGCATTATACACTAAACACACAATACAAGCAGTAACACCTCAAGAGAAAAACAAAAACACAATACAGTACCAGGAAGAATCTGCACACTCTCAACAGTAGAAAAGAACAAACCATACTGCACACACACCATCGACACGATGTAGCAGGTGTTGCAGTAGAGATTTGCAGCATTCTACCAAATATTAAACAGTTATAATAATAATAATAATAATAATAACACCAATAGCATACGTTAAGATAATAGTGATTACGTCAGCAACCACGGTAACCGCACAAGATTAGCTATCTCTCTGGATAGGGATGTCTAGTTCTCTATCACCGATACATTAAATAATGACACGGATAGCACACAAGATACACGTACGAGTGCAACAAATCAGACGCACCTATCTTAATACCCAATTCAACCTATCATAGTTTATCTGCTTACACCATTATTAATCCACTGAAGAGAAAGATCGCTAATCTAAATAGCTCCAAATGTAGTTTCGAAATACGGGATAAAGCCTACTGCAACAGATATCAAGTAGTATATAAGTCCCCACTCCTCGATCGAAAGCAAACCTCTATCAAGATTTTAAATTGGAGTTACTGTTAATTTTAAGCCGCGACATTCAGCATATTTAAATTCTTTAAAATGCGAACCACACTAAGTCTATTTCTCTGGTTGATCCCATACACTACCTAGGTGAAAAATATGAAATATAATTTGGTCATTCATTCACTTCGACCCTCCGTATTAAAGTCAAATGCTATTCCTTATGCTTGAAAGCATATATATAAATACAGTCATATACACCAACAAGGTGTTAAACCAACACTATTAACTATTCTCTTATGATTTAAACATAAATATAAATGCGGGAAGACAAGTATTTCTTACACATTTCTTTCATTGAAATATAGCTGTTATATTGATTAAGCTTAATTAAATTAATTGAAAATATTTCACTTATTTTATTTAATTCTTGTTTGTTGATACCTTATACAGAACCTAACTCCTATAGTGAAAATTTATTATATTTACATTCTTCACCTAGATTATAATTTCTATAATACATATTTAAATCAAACTTTAGACTTATATAGGTTATATAATTTTAATTTATTTATTCAACCTGTTAATTTTACTCTATATTATTTAATTTTATCTTCATACATTATACTTCACTTCAATCACACGCACGCAGGTTCTCGTCTTGGGTTCACCACTTCTTCGTTATCTCCCCTTTTTCTTAGCTCTCCTGTGTGATCCTTCTGTCCGGTATTCGCCATGATAGATCGCTGACTACTACACTTATATTTTTTCTCTCCTTGTTCCTCTCCTCGTTTCTCTCTGTGTTCCTTTCAGTTGAAGAGCGTACGCTCGACCCGTCAAGGATTTTCTCTATTCCCGAGCGTTAAACTAATACATCCATTTGTTGTTTACAGCCCGTGTCTTCTCAAACACATAAGACACACACGGAATATGCTCTCACGAACACGAACACGCCAATATATATACACATATATATGTGTGTGTAGGTGTTTGTGTGTGTGTGTATGTATGTATATATAGACAGAGAGAGAGAGGGAGAGGGGAGAAAGAGAAAGCGGCAAAGTGAGGGAGAGCGATATCGCCTACGTAATATTTATCATATAAGAAAGAATTTTTGAAAAGGAAAATTGAAAAAAAAAATGTACATTAATGTTAATACATTAATGTTAATAATATTTTTGTCACAAAAACAGTATTCGCTTCCTCTCGTACCCTCTTTTAGCTAAAGGTCATTTGTATTTTATATTCTATATATCTAATTTGAATTTATTTTAAGCCTGCAAGTTTGTATGTGTTATTTAAACATCTTTTCTACAATAAACAGCTGCAATATTCTTGCAAATTATTTATTAGCCAGCTTTTCTATGCCATTAAAGGAATATTAAATACAAGTTTTTTGCACACATATAGATGTAATATGTTTTCATATAAGTTTTATAGCATACTAACATCTTACTTCTCTGTCTGAAATATGTTTGTCATTTAATCATTGAAGGCGTAAATTATATAATTCCAATCTTTTGTTTATACATTTTTGCGTTAATCACCGACAATATATTTCCATTTTGATGAACTAATTCCAGGAAATCGCACAACCACTTCATTTCAAAAGTGTCATTAAATTCTAATTACATAAATCGTGTCTGTTATTGAGTGTCATATGTAAGCACGTGATAATATATTGCTTGTATATGAAGCATGCTTTTAAATGCTGTGCACTTTATATTGGCTACCGTACTGATTTCACGAATTCCTCATACGCACCGACGTTTTCTCAACTACAGCAAATAGTCTACAAGCAGGAGAAAGTTGGCAGTTTTGTACCTTAACAATTGGAAGTGGGTGGATGTTATCGTAATTGGTAATAAAAGCGAGTAAATTTAATCCTGCATTTAATATGTTAAGTGGGCATGCAAAAAAGTTACCGACAACAGTTAGATCTATTGGAACTCATGATATGTTGAAATGTTTCTAACCTCTTGTAATTTTACACAATTTGTCCTTGACAGTAGACATTAGAGTTTAGAATTGTTTCTGGACAATACAAGGAATTATTTAGAGTACATTAGTATTTGCAATAGTTCTCTAAGATGTGCTTGCAACATTTTTTATATGCATTTGCACTGTATATGTTGATGATACGTTAAGGTTATGCAATAAGAAAGTATTCTATATGCATATGATCGATATTCTGCACAGTATATAAATCGATGCAGTGAACATATATCTATTTATGAGTTTCTGTATACACAGATACTTCTCTTAGTGTCGTCTTACTACATCTCTCTTATTTTCTAAACGTACATTACTAAATGCGAGTTGCTTTTCTCATCCACCATTTGGCGTAAAAGTATTTGGCAAGTTACAAATTCAAGTCCATTCTTTTGTTTTGCAATTGTTAAAGTATACATTCAGGTCATCTCTAGTTTTAGAAATGCATAAGGAAAAGCGGTTGCATTATGCCTACCTGTTGACCTTGTCTTGTTCAATAAGTCGCTCAACGTCCAAGATATTATTGAGACATTTTGGAACACATTACAGTTCGTATTTGTACTTCTTCAGCAAATAAGATGAATGCCACTTGCGTGCTACGCATATTATTATATCTAGATACGTTGCAACTGATGTGTGTCTTCAAGTATTTCATTATATAATGAAACAATATTTTATAGAATGAGATTGGTAATATACTTTTATTCTTCGCAATAATAATCATTTGCACTTTTGCTAGAAATTGTTGCCGAAAGAGCACTCCATTTTAAAACTGAAATGTTCCACATATACTTACATGAAGAGTAACTATCTTTTCCCTATCGGTAGCCCATTCTAAATTATACGCACAGAAAAATATTCCTCTCAAGTAATGCATTCGTTTTCGCTGAGAAAAATGTGGAAAAAGCTTTATTTTTCTATCTATAATTGGTTATGGTAAGCACAAACGAAATAAAAGCTTACGTTATGCGTTTTATTTTCAGTGTTCAAGGATTTTCTGACGTCATTTAATTATTGTCTTTTTTTTTAAGCATTATAAGATAGCAATCAGTTTCACATTTACGTTTAAATGATTGCTCCTAGAGGGGAGTCGATTGCTGGAATATATATTTTGCTTAGTTTTAGGCTTATAAGTATAACAACAACAACAAAAAACAATGAAAAGATAGAAAGGAATTTTTCTATATATTTTACTTTTATGCGATTTTCTGATTCTCACTTTGAAATTGAATTAGGAGATCAACAGAGATTTCATCGAATTCAAGTTTTGCTTTGTGTATAAAGTAACACTTAAAATGTATAAGAAAAAACAAATCTAGAAACATTTTGCGTTTTGAATTGCTGAGGTAGTCACAGTTGTTTTCTATTGATTACTGCTGCCTTTCAAACGCTGAATTCTCTGATACCAAGTATGAAGAAATTATTCAGGACAGAAAACATTCATAAACAAACAGGAAACCTTATTCGTCGAATTCTGCTCTAAAGCATGTGCTACCGCGCAAAATTGTAACTCGGGGATATGTCAATGAAACACAAATCTCTATGTTTATAAAGGAGAATATTATAGGTGTTAAAATAAGTACTCCAGAATACGGAATAACTGTATTTGAAAAGGCTTAAAATTTGCATAAATTATAGAGTAGAATCATTCTATGCAATCTTCAGGTAGTTGTGGCAGTTAGGTTTTAAATATACAATAGTTAAAAATAATATTATATTGCAGTATGTTATTATAAGAATATAAATAAAACGTGGAAATCTGCTAAAAATGTACGTTCACACTTAGCTCCTTTCTTTTACTCGCTCACAACATCTCTGTTGCTTTTTCTTTCTCATTCCTCTTACCTTTTTCTGTATTTCCCTTCTGCTGCCACTAGTGTGAGCCATCACATTTTAATTCCCCTCCCTAACTTCCTCTTTTCGCTTTACCACTGACTTGTTCAGTCACGCTCCTCACTTCATCTATATCTTCCTTTTACTTTCAAGACCAACTTTTTTCTTTTAGTTTCATCTTTCGTTCTAAATTTTCCTCTCTCCACTTTCCTTACCCAGTGAAACTTTTATGAACTTTTGGACTATAACTTGACTTGTGTATGAATTATCCGTTCATTCTTTTGACGTGTTTCTATCTTAGCTTTTGAAGCTCTCTCTCCCGCTCTCACCCCTTCTCTCTCTCACTATATATATATATA
>NC_068999.1:18291832-18293678 GCF_001194135.2 Octopus bimaculoides | reverse complement strand
ATATGAAAGTATATGTGTGGGGTGTACATTTAAAGTACTGGGATGATAGAAAGTTGATTTATTTCAAATGCAGCTCTCATCCCAACGTTTCGGCTCTCTACATTCCCGATCTTATGTGAAAATCCAGATATCGCCTCAGTGAAAACATCATGTGAAAAGTAAAAACATAATGTAAATATGAAGCAAAAGGAGGCTTGTGTCACATCTTCAATGCGCAGTGACAATTGTTGTTGTACCAACTCTGTTTGCAACACCAGATTGAAATATCACAGTGACATTTCAAAACTGGATCAAATGTGTGCTTTGTGTTTGACTTATATTGAGAGGAAACAAAACGTACAAATAAAAATGAAATAGAAAACAAATTGTGAAGAGACGGACGGCGCAAATTCAATATCAAATCGAAAGCAGATAAAAGTATGGTCAGGGGACCAAGAAGCAGCAGAAGAACAAGGATCCTCCTCTTTGCTTTCTCTATCACTTTTCGTCCTACCTTCTTCTCCTTCCTCTTAATTCTTCTTCTCCCGCCCCTTCTCCTCTCACATCTTATTGTCCTACTACTTTTTTTTATCCCCTAAGCATAGTTTCATCTGCTTTGGCATTCATATTTTATTTGCTCTCTCCTTTCCTTCAAGATTTGTTTCACTTATCTTTTTTGTATTTTTTCTTTTCTTTTTTGTTTTCTCTCAATCTAAGTAAAACGCACAGCCTGCTAGACTCACAGTGTAAAAGCACTCCTTTGATGCATGTCTGAATATGCTCCACTATCATGTTCCACTATCACAAAGATTATGTCGGAAATACGGGAAAATCTATCCGTTGCCTTCAACAAATAGCTTCACTACGATATCTTAGATATATCTCAGGGAACATATTGACGTATGTGCTAAAAATAATTGCAACGACAGTTCTATATATTCCCTCTCTAGAAATTTGCTGACTGGACTTCAACACAAGTTGGCTTAGCAAAGAAGCCTCATTCATCTTGGAACTGCATTGCCCTGAACAATCGATATTTGCATTCGCGGGTGATTCTTGCGATACAAAAAGGGAATTGGGTTTGTTTAGTTCACTGAACACAACGTCCACGACAGGGAAATATATGTATACAGGTACAGACATACTTGATGCAGTATGAAATATGGCTAAACACATGAAGATGGTATCAGTATTCTGAGAGTGTTACAAAAATAGCTCTTCTGATAAAAATTAGAAGAAAGTATTTGTAGAGCCTGACTGTACGTAAACTTTTAACTTATTATACTTTCGTCTTACACAATCAATCATACCGAAAAGTTAAGATGATCTGGCAATGGTATAGGTACATTAAAATTTGTACAATTTCCTCTGCACTAAATCTCTGTAGTTTAATTGCTTCATTTCTAATGGTTATGCATGTACATATATATATATATGCACAATCTCTCAGTTATTGTGCTGTAAAACGGAAAGGGAAATATGCCCAAACCGAGAGGGAGAAATAGCTGTAGCGTACACGCTTTGAAAGTGATATACAATTACTATTCAGGATTTAATGAAATGTCGTAATATTAGGAAATCTCGCACGACTCATTTAATATTAATAACTGTTTTCTTTTAATTGAAATTAAAAGTTTGCTGAATTTATTTCAAATGTTTCGAGCATAATTACGTAGTGTGACTAGATGTAACCGAAAATACTACCATTATTTGAGAATCACGCACGATTAGTATTTACACGACACAAACAACATCTCCATTATTTTCATATTGTCTTTGAATATTTGTTGAATATATGTCATATCTACAAAGAAGATATGTATATATGTATATATATATATATATATATGTATATATATATATATAT
>NC_068999.1:18289066-18290031 GCF_001194135.2 Octopus bimaculoides | reverse complement strand
ATATATAGAGAGAGAGAGAGAGAGAGAGAGAGAGAGAGAGAGAGATATGAGCGTAGGTATGATATATAATGCACACAGAAATATACGTACAACGATATAAGTATATATGTGAATGCTGTGTGTGCATATGTGTGAGTATATAGATATATTTATATATGTATGTATATGTATATACATACATATAAGTGTGTGTTCATGCGTGCGTCTGTGTATGTGTGTGCGTATGTGTTTGTGCGCGTATATGTGAATATGTGTGTACGAATGTATGCGCAAATGGCACTTCAGCAAATCTGCGTTGCCAAAATAAAAAGCTACGCTCTTTTGACATTTATATGCTAACAGTGATTTATGTATCGATTTCTGATAGAATATAATAACCTAAAGGAAAATAATATCTCTCGCTACGATGAAATACCCTAAATGGCTTAGCATGTATTTGAGCTTAATAGCAAAATAACAACAGATAAATGCACGCTTATACTTCTTAGATCACGTTCAGTTTACCGGGATTTGGTAGATGCTAATTATATTATCAACAGTTCAAGGATTCAAGAATATGAAACATTGAAACTGTTTAGTTTCAAATGTATCATTGACGTTGAATGAATCCATATAATTAAGACTTCATATTTCGCTTTCGATGTTTCAATAGTTATTTCTTGTCAATTGGATTGGATTACGAATGAAGTAAGGTAATCTTAATATGTAGCGTTCGGTGGTTTATACGGTGATGGAAATAAAAGGACTATTTCTATAGCGTCTTTTACCTATTATCATGATATTAAGTGGAGTAAATATCATCAGACTCTAAAAACAAGTTTACATAACTACTTCGCATTCATTAATTGATCTTTCTCTGCCGTAAGATATAATCATAGACACGCATGCATATATATATATATATATATATGTGTGTGTGTGTGTGTGTAAGTGTGTGTGTGTGTGTGTATTTATGTGTATGTATA
>NC_068999.1:18281084-18288998 GCF_001194135.2 Octopus bimaculoides | reverse complement strand
TATATATATATATATATATGTATGTATATAAACATATGTATATGTATGTATACATTTCCATAGGAACACATGACAAAACTTGTGTCTTCCTACCACAAGCCCAACCACGAGATAGAAACCTGCATACTTGCCACGTGAAATATAGGAAATCTCTGTTGATTCACCTACTTAAGCCACAGTTCAATCACCGACCGAGTTGGGTCACTGACTCCTTTACAAATCATACCCACTTCGACCGTTACCACAACCCACGTCGTGATTACTACGACGATGAATGGTATTATTGCCTGACACTACAAAGTGCGCCCCCAGCCGCGACCGATACAATTACTATTATGACGATGATCGTTATCGTTGCCTACCTCAACATTTTCATCTACAAATACCACGACACGTACCACTAATACTATCATCGCCTACTACCACGTCTCATACCACCACCGCCTACAAATACCAATCTAGTCAGGTATATTCATCACACCCGTTTCCAAACAAAAGCTAGCCATCGATCAGAATCCCCATTTTGACGTAAATGGCCACCGTCTCCACGATTTCAGTGGGATGAAAATCTGCTGCTATCAAATTAGCTGACATCGACTACTGATTTTCAGCAAGAACTTTGTGTTCTGGAAACTAAATATCCCATGCCACAGCAAATTAATAAATATATTGCTTGCATTCAGTAGTCACACACTCTACCTTTCATATAACAGAAATGGCATCCAGGTTTGTGTCCTTGTCTTCTTTTACTAGTTTCAGCCAAATCTGGGACCATGCTGGAACAATGTCTTTCCGTGTGTAAATTTTTAAATGCTTACTTCAGGAGATATTATCAGTAGGCTTCTGCCAAAACTGTAGTGATTTGATCGATAGAATTTCGTTTGTAACTAATATTAATCTTTGCAGATCTCCATAATATTTTGTAGGACCATTCGTCCGACGTTTTTCAATGCAATTCGTTTTTGCGAATATATTGTTATTCTATTTTGTTTGCAAATTAAGTAGTACAAAATAAATATCCATGAAACTTGATATTTACCTAGATTCATAAATATAATACAATAAATTGCTTTGCTTATTGAAACGATTTGGTTACTTAAGCAACTCCTTGCTGCACTGCTTGTATCGCACGTTGAATAACAATGAATGTCTGAAATCTCCTGCTGAAAAAAAAAAGGAGTTTGTCACAAATTTGTTGTTTCTTATAGCATGTTGCAGTTTTCTTTCAGGCGTTGTTAATATTTCCATTAAGAAACCTTGTATATTCCTTAAATCACACGTTGACTTAATTCTTAGCAAATATGAATGCAAAGTATATATGCTGGTATAACAAATAGCTTTCCCATATGTTGACAATTTTAAAGATTACGACTGCAGAATGGGTGAGTTTTCCAACTCAGAACAGCTTTCATGTTATTTGGAGACTAAAAGTGTAATCAGTTAAATTTAGCGATCCTGTACCAAGAGGTTTCGATCTTGTATCAAAAGGTTTGTAACGAATATTTTCGTGGTCTTTATTGTAAGAAGAAAATAATTTAGCGTACATCGAATCATTACTGACTGTAGCGTTAATTTTACTGCTTATGATACATGACCTCAATGTTACTGCTCATGTAATAGAAGTATATTTAATGTACTTCCAGTGATAAAAAGCCCATAGATTCATACATGTAGGGAAACCAAGTGCGCTTCATGTGACTTGTTGTTGTTTTTTTTCTTTTGTTTTTTTGTAGATAGGCGTACGTAATCAGCTGGAGGTGTTAGCAGGTTGAGTGATCGCTTAAAAATAACCTTGTTGTTTTTTTATTATGATTTCGCCATCTAGAAATTTTGCGGATTCACTTTTACGTCATGATGATCAAAAGACGATACTATGAACACAATGAATGCAAAATGAAAGGAGGACGGCACAGAATCGACAGATTTTTGCAAATGTTGCATTAGCTTACCCCATAAAACTAGTTCTGACGTTTCGCAAACCAGTCCTCCATCAGACGAAAATTTGACGGAAGACCGAAATGTATGAAGAAGGAAAGTGTTTGGAAGAAGGGGTGTTTCAGTATATTGGGATATGAAAAATTCTAAGTGTGTGATTGTGCCGTGGGGCGGCTCGTCTCAATAAAAGGTAATAGTTATTTTCTCGATTAAGTGTCAAGTTTTGGTCAATAAAAATACAACGCAAATGTCAATAATATAACTGAAACATTGATTGGCAATTTTTTTCTGTTGCTTATAACTGAAATCTGGTATAATCGTTAATATTGCTGCTATAGCTTAGACATTCTACGATCTTATAGGAAATGTTAATCTAAATCATTCTGGCTGGGACTGTGATATTAGTACTTTAAACATGGAGTTATTATAATTTGTTTCATCTAAAGGCAAGCTATTCGTGAAGCGTCATTTTCCTGTTTGTCACTTTTGTGAGATCAGTCTCGTCATAATTCATTGAAAGAACTGAATAATAAAAACCAAGGTATATATTAAACATAAAACTACTGTTACAATAGTCGATGTATATAGATTACTTTTTGTCAAATGACCTCGTTTAAAACCAGATGGAGGAAGATGTATGCTTCTGCTTTACATTTTGTGCTCGGCTTTACACAGTGAAGAATCGCATGTAACGATCCTACACAATGGATATGCAAAATAATTTCCTGAATTTAAAGAACGTATATATTTCTTTCAGAGTGCGTGTGGTTGTTGCAAAATAGCTTTTTAATTCAATGCAATCATTTTTTTCCGGTTGGAAACATTGCTGATATTGCTGAATGTCTTGAAGGCATTGGTAATTTAAAATCTATCGGAATGATTCATTGCTGCTAATTTAACTTTCCGACTGAATGGCTTCATAGCTTCTGTTGAGTATAAACAGTGTCCGTGGATGATTTCTGGATAAAATGCCTCACATATTTAACTCTGTTCATTTGACAATACTTTTGAATGTAACATGATTTTCAGCAAATTTTCAGAGTAATGGAAGACAGACCACATCTCAACAAAAATTTCGTGTTTAGTTTCCATGTTTAACATGATGCAATTCTTTAAAATTAATGCTAGTGTTTTCTGAAGCAATAGTTTGCCTCTCTATCTTCTATAATTTCTGTTATTATTTCTCCTGTTTCATGCATTTGTATATTTCATGCATGAATTGCATTAGTTTTCTTTAAACCGTTCGTGAATTTAAGATATTCAATAAATGTGTAAAATCTGCTGAGACATCTAGCACATTTTAGGCCGCATTAATTTATTATACTCTTCAAAAGATAGGAACTGGTGCTCCAAATAGAAATTAAATATCCCAAAATGTGTGGAGGAAACTTTATGTAAATTTGAATATGTGCTTATCATTTGAGACGTCATTTCCATAGATACCCAATAAGGGTGATTATGAAAAATTACAAAAAAAAAAGTTTGGAATTAGTGCTCCTCGCATTCTTGTAGTTTTCTCATTTTCTACCGCTTTTCTACCTTTTTGGTGGGATAACATTTTGAGGTGATTATGTTACAAATATCCAGTTAACAAATCATTTTTTCCTTAAACGTAATTTTGTGTGTGCACCCATTTATTTCCTCACTTTTCCCAAGCCTGATTACAGCAGTTAAGCTGAAATGCTACTTCTAATATCATAAGAGATGGATTTTGTTGAGAATTATTTAGATATTCTGGGTATCTTAATTGAAGGAGACATCGCCCACACCTACATGAGAGCTCTATATATCTTTTTGGCAGGATGATTATTGTCCAGCACATAAACTCACGATGCAAATAAAGGTATGGAGGTGAAAGGGGAAAAAATTAATACCAGAATGTTACTAGGCAAATGTACCAAACAACAACGAATCAATTAATGTAAATGAAAGGAATTCCCGTTTTTATGATAAAGTTTATGATGTTTCCTGTCATGCAGATTCATGAAAAACTGCATCACTTGTGGAGATACCCATGCCTCGAAATATTAATGAACACCACCCAACACAGTAAAATATAACAGGAAGATATGCGTGGCGGGAATCCTGGGATGAATTCATTGTCCTGAGAACGATTAATTGGACCTCCTTAAGACAATATCATAGTTTCGCAGTGCTTTTTACAGGAATATACAATTGAATCAACCAAGTCTCCACTGTTAGAACTCTGCTAATCGCTGAGTCCTAATAATAAAAGATAAAAGCTGTATTAAAGCACAATAAAACAAAACTGGATTAAAGCACAATAAAATAATTCCAGTAGACATGTGTTGATTCCTAAAACAACCCACGCAGAAAATGCTATCGATATTCTGGAAAGAAAAGGCTGTAGTATGTATAATGGCATGCGGTTACAAACACTGAGGGCAAATGGAACACGAACTAGACGACTGTTCAACACGTACATCTACACGAGAAACCTGAAGATTAATTTTGCTTTTATTCTATTTAAACACTACTCAGCTTATTGTGATTGTTTGTAATTTGTTTTTATATATCAACGTAATTGTGTTTTATATTTTATATCCAACCTTTACACAAGTAAAATGTTTAACTGATTCTACACGCAACTAATCTGTCGCTCTATTTATCATTCTTCCTATCTATCGTATAGCCATTTGTTGTTAAGAAGGCAAAAACACAGAATTATTTTGATGATTATGTCGATTACGAACACGATGACCACGACGAAAACAATGACGACTACAACGATGACGATAATAATGATCATCATCATGAAAAACCTTGCAAACAGGACTACAAGGTTGGAATTAAAAACAAAGATGATTGTGCTGCTTCACGAGATGGTATGGGTGTGACTCCGGTCGAAGTGATGGCGGGGAGAACGATGATATTGTGTTTGTGTTATGAAAATTATGCTGCTGAAAACCAATATTATTGTCAGCAACACATTTCCTTTATTGTTTTTGCATTTTCTCTTGAGAATCAAACGGCTGTTCCAGTAAAAAGAAATACATAAAAGCGACAGAAAAAAGTAAATTAATAAAACAAAAACAAAAGTTGCAATAATAATAATAATGACACTATTATTACTACTACTACTACTACTACTACTACTACTACTACTACTACTACTACTACTACTACTGCTGCTGCTGCTGCTGCTGCTGCTGCTACTGCCACTGCTGCTGCCACTACTACTAGTAATGATAATAATAGTAATAATAATAATAAACAATAAAAGTAACAATAATAATAACAATAATAATAATAATAATAATAATAATGATAATAATAATAATGATAATAATAATAATAATAATGATAAAATAATAATAATAATAATAATGATAATAATAATGATAATACTAATAATAATAGTAATAATAATAATAATAATAATAATAATAATAATAATAATAATAATAATAATAAATAACAATAACAAGAATAATAATAATATTGACAACAGATGTACTAGAAGACAAGGAGAACGCCGAGAAATAATGTGGCGGGAGAGATCAATTATTATGTTTATATATATATATATATATATATATATATATATATATACCTTAATCTGACAAATAAAAGGACATTACGACAAAATGATTGGCAGACAAATGGAACCCAGTATAAATGTAGAAGAATGGCAAAAGGAACTGCAGAAGGAAATGAAAAGAGATGCATCTCGAGTCACGTTTACACAATAAAACCTGTTTATCCTGGCCATCATTCCTATATACTCAGTGTCAAAAACATGAAAGCCAATTCTAATGCATAATCCATCATAGCCGCCCCGCGTTCAAGCACAAATGATGTTCCACAAATATTTTCGCATCCGTAGAAATAAATCTAAGACGGAACGCTAGGAAGTAATGAGAAAGGATACATCTAATGGGCACATATTGGGATATGAAACAGAAGATAACATTTATCTGTAATCAGGATTCAGTCTCTGAAATTTGGTCCCAGACAAGTAGCTTATAGCATTGCTGAAAGCTTTCGACTGAGGAAAATATATCTAATTCACAATACATGCATGATTCCTACATTCTCTAGAATGCATTACCTAGTGTAGAGAGGGTACTGAGTAAATATAGTGGTGATCACACATCCTTCCCGACTATAACAAGCATACTAGTCAGAGCTTATATCTATATATAAATTTTGAGAAGGAAATGTTCGGAAGCCAACTTGTTATCTTCACTGTGCTACCACGATCCCTTACAATGTACTGGGAAATATTTTGTGCATTACTAGTCATGGTGACCATTAGAATATACGTCCCTAAACATGTGCATATTACGATAATATCTCGTTAGGTACACCATTAAAATTGGATGATTTTGTACTCATCAACTCTCGTATCTCAGTTGTAGTTAGTGATGTTTCGGATCCAGTCTCTCGTTTCTTTAAAAGAGGCAATTGCTTTACAGAATAGAGCACATTTCTCATACGGTAAACGAAAAACCAGAAAAAAAAAACACTAAGCAATCAGTAAATATTTATTGTGAATGAATACCTCAAGCATATATCGTCACCCAATGAAAGAATTGGGATTTCTCTGAAAGGTTACTACTCCGCTACTACAGCTCATTGTTTAGCTTTGATTTTTTTTTTTTTTAGTATTAGGCTAAAACATCTCTATCTCTGGCAATAGAGATATCGTGATGGATAATATGATATTCGCTCACGCTGTGCATCATGATACTGGTAACAGTGCTTTATTAATAACCTCATCTAACATTCTGAAAAGCCTATCTTTATTCCTTTCTGCTACTAACTCTGTACTAAATGCTTATGCGTCACACGTAGTCACACTTTATAGCAGGACCGACCATGTTATTAACATTTGCTCTCGTCAAATGGTATTTAACTAGCCCTCAGTTGTTCAGAATAGTATTTCGAGTTAGGAAATTCGTGGATATAGCAATCTCTTTTGGGAGGTTCAGCGTCAAGCATTCCATTCATCTATATCCACATAAGTACTTTTTGTGCTGAGGTTTGTCAAGTTAGATAGTTAAAGATAAGTAGCAAGGTTTCTGAAGAATTTATAACACTTCAGGGTTAAATCTACACGTGTGTCCCGTATGTCTTACATACACCTCCAATATCCTCTATTTGCTAGCCGTTCAACAATTCTAAGAAATGGCTCAAAAGTGTATATTATGATCCGGTACGATATGTTAAGCGAAATATTAGATTAAACCATACATCATATTCTCGTAGAGCTTACTCAGTGAATAAAGAGGAATATTTCCTACTGAGAACGTATAGATTGCAAATACCGTCCCCTCCAGAACAACAGCGATAACAATTGGAAAACATATTGTGTACATAATGGGAACACAATATCCAACAAAAGTTTGACCCTGATAAGAAGGAAAAGAGAAAGATGAATATTATAGACAGTAGCCATAAGATATTATCAGATAAAATAAATCGTGAAAGAATATGGAACATAATAACTATTCAATAAATAACTAACGCTGCACATATTCTCCACAATACAATATAACACTAGAAACTTTGAAATAACAGCAGATATCACAAAATATATCACACAAAAATCAAAGCAAATCTAACATGGAAGAAACAAAATGCAAAGCAAAATGAAAGAACAAAGCAATGCAAATGTTCGTATAGTAGCGGTTCACATGAAACTGCTGAAACGGTGATGAAATGAATTATAATTTAACTTACATTTCAAACATGCAGATATGCTATTTTCACACGGGGATTAATTTTAATTAATGATTACATTACACATTGAATTGATGGAGTCGAAATGACGTCATCAAAGAGATGTTGACAATAAGGAAGGCTATAAAATTTTATGTGCCATATCAACAATATGGTGTTGAAGGGAAACTATTAAGAAGAGACAAAAAACAAACTCAGTGGTTTTAATCACAAATATTGGAATGCTGAGAATGATTTTAATCAACAAATACACACGCACATACACTTATATAT
>NC_068999.1:18279743-18280834 GCF_001194135.2 Octopus bimaculoides | reverse complement strand
TGTGTGTGTGTGTGTGTGTATGTATG
Organism: Octopus bimaculoides; assembly: GCF_001194135.2. Lineage (NCBI taxonomy): Eukaryota > Metazoa > Mollusca > Cephalopoda > Octopoda > Octopodidae > Octopus > Octopus bimaculoides. Next base: position 18,280,808 of record NC_068999.1, on the reverse strand, counting down.
TGTGTGTGTGCCTATGTATGTATATGTATGTATGTACATACACACATACATACATGATGACTGTTGAGATAGGTACAGTCAAAGGAGCTGGAAATAATGACACTTCAGAGAATAATGTTGAAAATTACAGAAAGCGAGATTATGAACAAAACAAAACACATGTTAAGGATTAGACTACATAAAATGTTAAAAACATGGAACAGCGAAGTCTGTATGAAATAAAAACAAATAAAATGAAACCAAGTAATATTTAAAATCCACATTGAATTATAAAAGAACAATTCAAAGAAAAAGCATGGAAGGTAAATAATTAAGACAGAACGACAAATATTTCTCTGTAATAAACTAACAATGGTATTTCTGGGATGAATCTGTTTTAATTAATTTCAAACAACTAATTGAAATGCAATCTAGAACGAAGACGATTAAAGATTTGAAAATGTCAAACATTATTATTAATTGTGTGTCATTACGCTCGAATTTCAAATATTCTTCAGCATGTTTAGCTCATAATTTGGGGCATAAATATGTTCTTGTGTGGCGGCGTACAAATATATCCCCGTATACTTTCCTGACATTAGGCCACACACCTTTGATGCTAGAAACAGGGAGAAAGGCATGGCTTAGTTTCTATTTTCTATCAAATTACACAAAATCAAAAGCAAAAATAAGAACTCCTACAAAACAATTGTCTTGAGACCAAAGTCGTTTGATTGTCAGTTTAACACAAACAAGTCTTTCCAAAATAAAATTAAAAAACTGTCACACCATCGTCAACTACGACCCTAATATATCACTTGGCATCAGTAATTCAGTTAGTGCCTAGCGGTCTCTAAAATCTGTGGGTGAATGTTACCACTTTAATTTTGTAAAGCAGAGCTATATGCGCTATTGATTCCAAAGATACATCCAGCGGTATAATTCTGAAGGAGCTTAGGTCGCTAAAGTATTTGAAGATACTCATACAGCGGGAACAAAATTTAGATGCGTTATGTTAGTTAACCACTCTTGGCGTCCTACACGTTGTGCCGAGCTTATATGGATCATATAAGAATATATAAGAAT
>NC_068999.1:18276477-18279593 GCF_001194135.2 Octopus bimaculoides | reverse complement strand
TATATATATATATATATATATTCATAGAGAAATAGATCAATAAGTACAGAATAAAATGTTAAGAACTTATTTAAATTTTGACACGACAGTTGTTTCAGGAATCCAGGAATAGAAATACGTTACAATTATACCTAGCAATTTACATATCAAAAATCAAGGGCATGCAAGTGAAGATTGATAAGTATGGCCTAAGAAATATAAAAGTCTGAAGTGAAGGTGACACCTTAACGAAATCATGTAAGGAATGGAGTAGTTAAGAGGTACGATGAGAGAAAAGAAAATATTCACGGCAGAAGATGAAAATGATAGGGAAAGGTAAAAAGAGTGAGAGAAGAAAAGATAGAGTTAAAACCAAGTTAATACAAGTTTACGTAATGAGTGGTCTAATTAACAAAGCAGTCGGGAATATCAACTGTCCTGACAAGTAGGCAAGGAAAAATAAACATTCAGGCAAAATATTGTGAGAAAGTTTGTTGAGGAAAAAAATTTTCTTTGGAACTGTAAGTAAATTGATATTCTGCTACATATATAACGACTAAGGAGGTTTAGCTGCACGAGGAGGAATTATAAAATTTTACATAATAAACCCATGTGCAGTAAAGCATATTTGCAAGAGAAGATTACATTAGTGAGTAACGAGGTATTAATTTGAAATAGAATTGCGGGCGATTTCCTGTAACAAATTACAAAGGCGATTGTTCCCGTTGTGTGGGGTATCAACACAAACTATGCACCACGATCATTACTTTGCAATGTGAGTAGTGTAAATAGCTTGTAGGGAAGTAGAACGTTTAGAGGATCTAGTGGGCCCATTAGTGATGCTTTAGAAATTTCGTGTTAGGAGGCAATTATACAATATGCTACTTCTGAACATTCGAAGTCAGTTCGTATTACTGCATAGTTATATTAATTGTCGTAGAGATTATGGAGGGTATATTAGGATATATTAACGTGTTTTCCTATAGGAGAGCGCAGAAAATAGAATATAATACTACGATAAGATTTTTTAAATAATTTAGAATTTTTTTTTCCTCTCCAAATTCATATCCTTCCACGAGGTTTTCTTATCGAAAATAATATTACGTGTACGTTTATATTTCTGTCGTAACCGGATTAGAACATTTAAATGATGGACAAAATCATGTATCATTTAACGCTGTACAAAGCTCATGTATTTCTGCCTTATTTATAATTTAGTATACGTACAATTTTATTGTTTCTTATGCTTTATTGCGATTTTATCTGTATAGTTTTTAATCATGTTTATGATGCTAAACTCTCAGATATATTAAGATGAAAACAAGCTCATTTGTTTATGTACATTCATTTCCGACTATAACGCGTTCTCGCATTCTACGGATCTTGGTATATGAAAAGAAGATATTTAGGTATCATATTTAGAAAGATTTTCATAGCTGAATATTTGAATTCACCTTAATTAGTGAAACGCAGACCTAGGCATGTGATAAGGAAAGGACAAAATATAAATTACAAGTGGAATATATATATGCGTGTCTGTGTGAGTATTTGTCGATGTGCCCATATATATATATATATATATATATATATATAAATATATATATATATGTATGTATATTCCCACCATAATACACAAATACACTCATACACGTACACATGCACACGACCACATATATACGTATAAATGTGTGTTGGTATGTTTTTGCTTGCGAGTGATTACCCCTACACCATTTCAAACAATTCAATCTAAAGCTAGAACATGTTTTCGTTATTATTCAAACACATAAGCTTATATTATTACCTCTGACCTCTTTATTGGTAATAATTTTCTAAATAGAAACACACTCAATTGTTTGGCCTGGATTTCTTCCAAGAAGATACACCCCAATGGAATTCAATTAACTTCGATCCCTAAATAGAAATAACCGCAAACATAATCCGGATTACATTCGAACGTCTCACCTAATTTCATTATTAATCCTCCATAATTTTTTTGTTACAGTGGAGATTAACCAACAATTATTTCATATAAATAAAACATTAAACTCGTGATCTTATTGAAGCTGAGTGTAATTTCTTAAGTGTTGTAGTTGTTCCTTTTTCTTTTAATCAGTAACACTTGTGTGAGTTAACGATGCAGTTGCTGATTTATATAGTGGGTGACGTTTATATATTGGATTGTGGTGATATTAAACTTGGTGCTCGTGTTTGAAACATGAAATTTGTGTGATTTTAATCGTTATTGGCATTGTGTTGATGGTGAATTCAGATGTCGTTTACCAAGTACGCATACACTTCGGCATTGTCATGCCTAATTATATAACGTTAAGACCAAAACAACGTGCATTCATCTATCCATGGGTATCATGTATTGTTTCCACTGTTTCATTACATCATGCTGGCAGTTCTTCTCGAATATTTACAGGACGATTGCAACTGGCGTTGTGGAAAGTTTCAAAACCATGACATTCTTTTGCTGATGAAATTAATGACTTTAATTAATTAACGAATGTTCTAGTCTCAAATCATAGAAATGTTTCTAGTATTAACAACAGAGTGCAAACTGATGAATTCTTACGAGGTCCTGGGATATTTGACTTGGAACGTTAATGGAATAATTATGAGACTCATTAAAATGCAAAGAATAAATTACTCAAAGTATCGTTTCCAACATGTTAAAATAACTTTGCTAAACGCAGATAGAAAAATATTTTTCTTCCGATGGAATATAAGAAAAGTTGCGAGTCTAAATCCATTTTATGTCCCTCAGGGCCGTAATGATTTAAGGACACACATGAAAGTTGAAACCGTGTAAATGTTCTCGGTTAACATCATAAGATCTTGTGTATACTCAAAGAAAACAAATATATGAAGCGATATCGATTTATTGTAGTCATACGTAACAAGTACAGCGATATCTTCATTTTGCCAAAGAACATAAATTATCAATACTAACGAGAAAATAATTGAGACGTCTACAAACATAATGACTTCATAGAATATGAATACACATATACACATCAATGTTGCATACACGTATGAAAGAAATCATAAATTAATTATCATTCAAACAGTGTCCAAACACTGTCCTATAGACAGGGAAATTTTATTACCAACACACGTGAAGAAGTATATAT
>NC_068999.1:18273669-18276025 GCF_001194135.2 Octopus bimaculoides | reverse complement strand
TATATATACATACATACATATACGTATATGCATGTGCGTGCGTGTGTGTGTGTGTGTGTGTGTTTGTGTGTGTGTGTGTATTTATCTCACCATTCCTCTACATATACACCAACTTCAACAAGTCTCATTCATTAACAGATACATGCATTTCTATCCCTTCGCCGAGTCCAACAATTTTCAGAATATTTTTCTTTCATCTTTTAGCAATTAGTCGCTTATATATTACATATTACGTTCACCACTTACATTCCACCACTCCATTGCAATGTTTCTCAATGAACCGCTATTCATACTATACTCTCTGGCCTGTCGATAATTTGCTAACTCTCTTTGTCAACTAACGTACATCCAGCTATCTATGAATATTTTAGAATATACACATATCTCTGATAACGTCACCTCTTCCTATTCTGCATGGTTTTCTTTCAATGAACATTTCTCTACTACGCTCCACCTAATTTTAGAAGTATCTCTCTTTATCACTACATTCCTATACCAATATATCTACTCCTATATAAATATATACATACAGACATACATACACACACATATACAAGTATACCTACTGGATTTATTGCATATATAATTGACTACATGTTTCTCTGGGAATGGTCTAGTGTTGTAGACCCTTGCGATAAGAAACCATTACTGGCTGAAAATCGATGAAAGCTGTTCAAAGATTTTAATAATCTATGGAGAGATAGTTAAATTTGCCTATATAATTACATATGTATATATGTGTGTATGTGAGCGTGCATGTGTGCCTGTGTGTCTGCGTGCTTGTGTGTACATGTATATATGATAGGCGCTAAATAATCACCGAGTGTGCCAACCTATCGAACGTAGTATATCCGTGCAAACATTCAGAGAGTTCATAACGTCCAGGGCGTGAACATTTTTAAGTGAACAAAAGATCGCACGCCGCTGAACCCAGTTTTCACATCAAATATCTATAACACTAGTGGCTATATCAGCCGAAACGTTGTGTTATCAACAAAGCAGATGAGGACAAATATCCGTCGAATGTAAATAATATAAATAATGTACATAATTCCTCATCACTTAAATATAGAACTGTACGGACAGATAATGTTGCACGCGTTGATAGCATAACAAATGCCAGAAAACAGCGCGAGAACAAATAACAGAAACTATGTCAGCTAACAGAGAACGTGATACTCTGAGTTTATATTTGATCGTAGGTATATAAAAAGACGCATGCGAATGTTGATCTTCACACACACATAGACACATAATTACACGCACACACACACACACACACACATACACACACACACACACACACACACACACACACACGCATATATATATACACGGTGCGTAAGATATTCGAGGGCATATTTATGTGTATAAACTCAGCTATATAATAACAGATAATTTTCTTTATCAAAAATGATATGAGGATGAAAACAAAACGTCTTTTCTCTAATGTTATTTAATAAAGCCACATTCAGCTTCAACACCTGCTTTTATATGAGATCTGGATCATCTACATGCTCCAATTAAGTGGTCCTGACTATGGCAGATTTATGGGCGTGTTCATTTACATCTCAAAAATATGTAATAGTCCAATGGATTGTGATCTGGAGAATTTGGGGGCCAAATGTTTGAGGTTATGTGATCATGAACATTTTCAGTCATCCATTCCCATATTACTAGAGCCATATGTGATAGTGGAGATTCTTGCTGAAACACATATGACCTTCCCTTGCGTACACTATATGTAGAGGGATTAACAATTATTTCCAGGACTTCAATGTAGGAGGTAGAGTTTATGTTAAGGCCTTGTTGAAAGAGGTAAGGAGACTGAAAATTCCTAAAACCATGACAGTTGCAAGTATTTTTGTATGCATAACACTTGGAACTTCGGAAGGGTCTGCACATAACCATCTGTCATTTCTTCTGTTAGCGTTTCGATCTCGGCCGAAATTTTTCTCAAACGAAACCTTTTTCTACTGGATTTTTCAGTTTAAGAGCCATTTAGATCTGATGTAGTGATTTCCTTTTTCTTTTCCCCATAAACTGACCCATCGTCATCAAATAACACTTACATCTGATGTCTTCGAGGACTGTTCCTTCTGACACATGTAGATCTTTTGCAATTGACCTCAGGGACTTTCTGATATTGAACTTGCTGGATAAATTCAGTTGTTCGGATGATTTCGGAGCGGTCAGAAGTTTTTTTTTTATGCTTTGATACTGGTGATACGTTTCCATCTTCAGTCACTAGCTCCTTGCAAATTTTGTAAACGAAAGACGTGGCAACTTTTTAAAATTGAGATATTTCTAAATCGCTATAATCAGCCTTTATAACAAATAATAACAACAATGCCTC
>NC_068999.1:18264665-18273659 GCF_001194135.2 Octopus bimaculoides | reverse complement strand
TATATATATATATATATATATATATATGCACGTGTGTGTAATTATGTGTGCTAGTATTTATCTTACTGAGAGTCATTACGCTTTTAAGAACTCAGACATTTCATGTGTCCTTCATGGCCCCTATCTCACCGCTTAACTTTATCCATTTAACCCCGTCTAAAGTCGCATTGTTTGACAATAATTGAATCCTAATAGCACTGCTTGGCTGCGATCCAAGCGAATCAACATTGTACTAATAATACCATAGTCAGAGAACTATAGACGCGCTTCAAAAACATCTAACCTATTATATAACAATTCTCTGATAAACTACACAATACATTGGAAAGTCTTGTGAAGCAAAATAGGTAATTAATACATCAATTGTGGTAGGATCTTACGTTACGTGTTTGTGCAAATGAAATAATGTCAACAATGGAAAGTGAACTACTGTATACTGTATGGACTTTGAAAGGAAAAAAAATATATTAGTTGAACTAGTATTATTATTATCATTATTAAGAAGGCTTCGTCGTTATCACACCAGCGAAATGCTTAGAATAATTCCCTCGCCCTCTACGTTCTGAGTTCAAATTCCGCCTTTAACAATTTCCGAGTTGATAAAATAAGATCAATTGAACACTGCAGTCGATGTAATCGAATTACTCCTCCCCACAAATTGCTGACCTTGTGCCAAAATATGAAGCCATTATTATTATTGTTGTTGTTTTTGTTTTAGTATGAATGCTTCGAGCTGGCAGAATCTCTTCCGCAAACAGAAAATGCTTAACAGCAATTTGACTGTCTTTATCATCATGATTAATTATTTTTGTCTTATTGCTGTAACGTCTGGAGTCGTGTAATCATAGCCATGCCATTTGTTTTTTTCAACTATCTAAGACTAACCTGATAATTCTGGCCGTGCCAAAAAGGCAAAACACCCGTAATATTTCTACTGGGCACTCTATCTGGTTTCCATTATGCTCTTCTTGATTCCTTCTGATTGTCCCCAGGGACAAAACTATGATTGGCACTAACCTCACCTTCATTTTCCATAGCCGAGTTATTTCGTACTTAAGAGGAGGATTCTGTTGTGATTTGAATTGGATTGCATCTTTATATATCTTATATTCAAATCACGCCGTAGACGATTTTTCTTTCCTTCCTCCAGGAAAGATAACCATGTCATGCACCAAAAGAATACAGAAAATTATGTATATTATTTCTTCTTACTGCCCTTTACAGACTGACGTCAAATATCACCCTATTTCGTATTCGATAAATGAAAACAACGGCGAAATACCTTTATCTAATATATCGAGTATCCATTTGCCTCAAAATTACTGCTTTTTTGCCATGATAAGATACCATAATATTCAATGTTGTGTTTATTAACGCTATTTTTACTGTAAGTATTTTCTTGTTTTACTTTCGCAGAGTCTTGCATTCATTTTATTTTCTGATTCATGTTATCAATAAACTGTCTAAGAATGTAAGGAAACGGTCATTCCAAATCCTTGTTCATTCCACATAGTATGAGCTTCCGATTTTCCACACTGTCATCCTTTCCTCCCTACGAACACCAGATAAATGGGGAAAGGAATTTCGAAGATGACTCTATATTCACCTTCATCACATTTCATCATGCAGCACCACAATGTTATGTTTAGCAGTAGGCAATAACATTTACAAAACTATCAGTAGTAAACAAACAACTAGAAAAATAGCGAATAAAATGCAACATGCCCACCTGACGGGCAATGTTTGCAGTTGTGGCAAACATTTAGGTTCAGTTCTACCTAATAAACATATCAATAAGTAATTAAAGCAAAATGACATGCCTTGGCTGAACAACGTCTGCTAGAAAACATGTATGCTTATAGTTTCAGATGCAAAACGGGGCGGGCATACTACATCTGGATGAGTTGTATTTCAAAAGCATCTGTGTTGACATTGACACCATCAAGAGTTCCAGCAAAATCATTTGCATGCAATGAATGCTTACTCACATACCTTGGTACACATATATCCGTATGAGTGAGGAATCAAGCGGATACAAATTTGCTCGTGCGATAGAGGAATTAGAATACATATTGGAAATATACCTTCGGAACTACATTTTTAATAAGTGTGGAAGGTTTTGTAAGGAACACCGGATACATAGTGTGACAAAGAGAACGGTTTCAGGTGAATCTGAGACAACGGATAAGATTCTTGACTTCGAAAAGATCCCAATATGCTTATAATATGCAGATGGTCATCAGGGATGGTTAGAGATGGAACAATTGTGGAAGCATCGATTTCTTAAAGACATTCTCCATTAAATAGCAATTGAAAATGACAGCGTATATCAGCTTCTAATTCCTGATAACATCATCATTAACAGTTAAGATAAGAGCAGCGACTACAACAAAAAGTGCAATAGAAGCAACATGAAATAGGTGCAAAATAACATCATTAAGAGAATGAGCAAACAATAAATATTTCTCCACACTACCTGGCTTTTGTATCACAGAAAGGTGTGATGCTAGTAGCAACAGAAATTCGAAAGCAACAAAAGACCCAAATGCCAACAATCAGCTATTTCCTTAGATTCATACATCACTTCTTCATCGACCATTGAATAGTTCACGAACGAATAGATTTCAGAAGGAATATTATGAAAATATTCTAGAACTTTTTCTCATGAAAACACCTACTAGCTGCCTAATGGACGGATTATTTTTGCTACACATACAATGATGCAATCGAGTCTTCCTCACTTACATATTCCTCGCCTATTAAATTTTATTTTTATTTTTGCTCTGGTGTTCAATGTGATTCCTTTGTCCAGTACTTTATGTAGTGCCATTTTCTTATCGACGACAAGAATATCCGCTTCGGTTTGCTTTTTTCTGTATTTATATTTTATAGGAAAAACCCAGAACTACGACATCCAATCGTTTTCGAGGTCTTACTTTTTATATTCCCACAACATAGTCATAGATAGTTTCTCTGCATGCAAAACCAAATTTCTTGCCAACAGTTCGATATATAGACGCATCAATCTATGACGCCTACGTTTGTTCCATGCACATCACACAACTGTTGATATTCTCATAAAATATGCAATGCAGTCTCGTGTGAATCATTACATATTCTGCAGGTAGCAGTGAAATTATATGATTCAATCGAGCTCTTCAACCAGCTGACAGTGAGATTTGTTCTTGTGCTACCAAAAATCATTCAATGTTCTCCTTTGTTAACTTTATGTTCTGTAATATATTGCTGCTTGTCAACCAGTATCTCCATGTTATTGTTTGTTTTATCTTTGAATGGAGACTTCTCTTGAAATTTGAAGTTTCTCTTATCGATTGCTCTTCCTTTAATGACGTTTTTCGTAATGCATTACACATTTTCCAATGTGTCTTTCTATGTTCTTATCACCTTAAAAGGAAATACTGCTATTCGTATATATAGAAAAATTGATTTCCTTTCAATAGATCTACTAATTTAGAGACACTCATTGACCATCTTCCATATTCTAATTTTTCCAGAATGAACAGACCACAACAAATTGGGAAAGCATTATTCTTTCCAAGGCGAGTAAACTTGTCCTATTTCTATTAATGTTGTAGCATTATTCATTAGTTGTACAACCACCCTGCATGATCTGGGCAATTGCTGCATAGAATACGTGCACAATAATATACTTTAATCTGAGGATTTCCTACATCTCTTTTCAAAAGATATTTCTGCAATTCTAACCCGTGTAATGAACTTAACTTGAAGGTATGTATATTATGGTATGATCATCTCATTGTCTACAATATAGTTAGCACTAAGGCGCCCAGGGAGACGTTTCGTTATTATCATTATTATTGTTATTGTTATTATCATCATCATCATCATCATCATCATCATTATCATTATTATTATTACTATTATTATTATTATTATTATTATTATTATTATTATTATTATTATTATTATTATTATTATACGTTTGACTCCTGCTTTCTATTTGTACAAGTTGGATCCAAGTCTCACCCATAGACCTCCAGAGACAAAACCTTAGAAGTCCATGTTAGTGTTACGCCTAGAGTGTCATTTATTTGGTTTTCTACATAGTGTTGTTCTAGAGAATGTTTAAGAAGACATAAAATTAAGAATGTGTTTTAAAATTTGAGATTACATAGACAATATTTTACGGAAGACATGGGCAGTTCACATGAGCACTATCTTTTGAATTTCTGCCATTTTGGGGTTTCCTGATATCTGAACCATGTAAGAATCAGCCCATTTAGCTATCATTCCTGAGGCACATATGATAACAGGTCATGTGTTTTAGTCTTCATGTTCCACATTTTGCCAATTTCTATTTCTAGATCTTTATACTTGGTCAGTTTGTGTTAGGTCTTGACTGATATATTTATATCGATTGGGACAGTCGTATCAATGAGGCGGCATGATTTTTGTCTGAAGTCTTTCAATATAATGCCTGGCCTATTTGCATCTTTCTGTCAGTTTAAATTGTGAAGTTGCCGAGGTGTGAGATGTGATTATTTTCAAGCACTGGAAGTGGTTTGTGCTCCCACGAGTTTTTATCATGGGACAAGTCCAGGCTTTTGCAAATTACCCAGTGACTATATTGCCCAGTTCTATCATACTCCTTGTGATACTTTGTAGGGGCAAGAAGACTGCACATGCAGAGATCAAGGTTAATGGTTTCATTATCTTAATATACACGACACGTTGTGTAGCTGCCGTTGTGTAATACATTGGCTTGGTAGTTTCTTGTAGGTAGGTATTGATCTTTGGCTGGTATGATAAACCCTTCCGTTTCTGATCTTCAGCCGGAAGCCATTAACCATTGATTGGTAAAGTCTTTGTAAACATCGGCATTACTAGCTCTCTTTGGGTATTTGCCATTGACAGGTTTCCTTCCCATTTATCAGTAAGATTATCTAAAGCAGCCGTTTTAGCACGGGTTTTCATACGCTTAACTTTTTCGGTGCTTGTTTCTAGTACGTTTAATTCTGGAATTACTTGTATATGGAATTCATTTATATAATCCTCTGCCTGTTTTGTTTCTGAGTATGATGCTTTCTTTTTTTATGATTTGAGAGAAGTTTTAACATCCAGTCCCCAGAGCTTTTTCAGGTACGTGTCTAGGCCAATTGGGGCAATCTTCATTGTTAATTCCAGTTGTAAAATTTCACGACTTCCCTCTTTTCTTCGCAGATAAAGTCGTTCTATATCTGCCTTTGGGCGGTGCATTCTATGCATTCTCAACCATTTTCATATTTTTCTGTCAAGATTACATATTTCAGTAACTGAGCAGTTAATGATATTGTAACTGTAAGTCACGACTGGTATGACTAAATTATTAATTTCTTCGATCCTGTTTCTTGCATCCAGCTCTCTCGTGAATATTGCTCTTACCCTGCGATAACATTCTCTTCTGATCCTTTCCCTCATCACTGAATATTTGATTCTGTCCCCTTCAAATGCCTTTAGGTGTTTGTAGTTCGTCGCTAGTACTAAATCATTTATGACATTTTGCTGGTCGAATTTATCGTTAAATCTTTCTGTCATTTTCTACTTTGATAAAGGTAGATTTTTCACATTTATCGAGGCCGAATTGCATCCTGATGTTATCACTGAATTGTTTAACAATCACTAATAAGCCCTGTAGTTGTTTGTAAGTTTTGCAAAGAGCTTTAACTCATCCATGTATGTGACATGATTTAAATTTTTTATCAAACATTTTATAATATATGTTTGTTTTCTACACCACCTGTCTTCGTCTTTTGTTTTTTTTGTCAATTACACCCCCCCCTCCACTATATATATATATATATATACATACAATGAGATATTATAACACTAAATATATTTATTATGGTATATCAAGTACAATATAATATTTTCGAGCTCCTTCTGGAGTATTCGATTGGTTCGAATTAGTGCAGTTTTCTGCATGTGCTCCACCCTCATTGCAGCCCCTATGTGTTCCACGTACTTCTCAAGATTTTTGTTCACTCCCCCCAGGGCTCCCACAATTATTGGTACTACTGCTACCTTTTTCCTCGACCACAACTGCTTCACTTCCCAAGCTAACCTGTCATATATCTCGACTCTTATTTCTTCCTTATCGCATAACTTCTTAGCTGGGAATGCTGTTTATGACCCAGCATAGTTTGTTTCATTTCTCAGTTAAAATTATGTCCGCATTCCTATTCTCTATCTCATGTTGGCTCTGAATCATAAAATCCCATAGGATCTTTGCATTTCTATTTTCGACGACGCCTCCAGATCGATGGTCCTACTAACGTTTCGCTCTGCAATACGGTATCACCCTTTTGTCCACAGATTCTGCACTTATCACATTCTCTGTTGTTTATTCTGTATTTTATGTAGTTTCTTCTTAGTGCTTGCACTTGGGCAGCACAGGTTAAAGCTTTTAAATCACACTTAGTCATCCACAGCCATCTTATTGTCTCTGTCTGCCTTATATTCAACATCCTTATGAAGTTGACCATGCATTCTTTTCTGTGTTCTGTGACATTTTTTTTACCTACCATGCTGTGTTGTTTTCTTCTGTTCTAATGGAGTGTCATTATTCCTCTGCTCTGATGATGTATTATTATTATTATTATTATTATTATTATTATTATTATTATTATTATTATTATTATTATTACTATTATTACTATTATTATTATTATTAATATAGAAAGGATTGAGGTAACTCCTCCTGAAGATATAGAGTCAAAATTAAAAGAAGAGTGCCATTTGTTATCTAGTGAACGATATTTCGACATCTCGTGTGTCTTCAACTGGTTCAAAAAATAAATTTGTCAATCTACTTCATTTTGGTTAATATAGAAAGGATTGAGGTAACTCCTCCTGAAGATATAGAGTCAAAATTAAAAGAAGAGTGCCAATCCTTTCTATATTAACCAAAATAAAGTAGATTGACAAATTTATTTTTTGAACCAGTTGAAGTCACACGAGATGTCGAAATATCGTTCACTAGATAACAAATGGCACTCTTCTTTTAATTTTGACTCTATTATTATTATTAGCATTATTATTATTATTATTATTATTCTTTTAATTGTTATTATTTGCGCGATTCCAGTGCGACGGTAGATTTGCTTAGATATTTATTTTCACATATTATATATACGCGCACACACAATGTATATATATGTGAACATTATATATTTATATATTATACATGTTTCATATATATATATGTATATATATATATGTGTGTGTGTGTGTGTGTGTGTGTGTGTGTGTGTGTGTATGTGTGTGTATGTGTGCGTGTGTGTGTATGTGTGTGTGTATGTGGGTGTGTATGTGTGTGTGATTATGTATTTATAGCGGGCATCTTCTAACTTAATATAACATATATGCTTTAACTTGAATGATGACGAAAAAGTCTTTATTGTTGCAAAATACGTATGGTTGAATTGTCTTCGAAGATTCAGATTGGTAGCTGTCATTCCACTATTAATCGCCGGCGATATTCGATAATTAGATGACATGAACAACCTTTTTCCGCAAGTTCTTGTAGGTATTTTTTTCCTATGACAAATTTATACTTAGTAAGTAATACACCCTTTGCGCTGAGATATATAAAGGTAGGTATTTAAATATATTTCACTTGAAAAAAAGTTAGGATTTCAAGGAATATAAATCTGTGTGTGACTTTGATTACGATATTAAAAAAAAAAATACAGCGCTTCTGTTATACGTTAGATCTATCCTTTTAACTGATATTTTCCAGTTGAGCGTAGACCTACCGACTTATGATACATTACGCTTAGTATAACAATAGGTGAGGTAGAAATAGTGTTGGCACAGCATATTCCCGTCTAGTGCTAGACAAATCCAGTTGAATGGGCGTCTTCTTAATAAAAGTTATAGGGCTTTCAACGTTTACTCAGTCAATATGGGAAAAGTATCCTTAGGAAGGAAATACATTTCGTATTTGCAAATAATAGTACAAATATTTATATTTTAACCACTCTTTTGCAAATACAAGCTGTGTCTTACGTTAATTCAAATATGTTCCCATTTGCCTTAATATTTTAGCATGTGTATGTATGTACGTATGTACATATTTGTACGTATTTGTATATATATATGTATAAATATATATCGTTATATGTGTGTGTGTGTGGATGTTACTGTTGCTTTAGCCCCAGGAGGGCATCTCTTCCAGCTGGCTTATCGACACACTACTGTGTCCTGTTTGTTTTGCCAAGGGAAGTTACCCCTCTCATCTTGATCGTAGCACGAACGGACCCGGGTTTCAGGGTTATTTCCCTTCGTCAGCGTCCGATAGCTTCCGACCTTTGATGAGAGGTATAAATTCTTGGCAACCTTATGTATATTTTTCCAGTGAAATTCTTCACTGATATCGAAAAAGTGAAAACAAGCAATGTTTAACATACTAATACGTCTGTTTGTTTTCTACACCACCTATCTTCGTCTTATGTTTTTTTTTTGTGAATTCGGCCTATATATATACGTGTGTGTGTGTGTGTGTACGGTGTGTATGTGTGTGTGTGTGTGTGTGTGTGTGTGTGTATACATATAAAAGAAGGTAGAAATACGATCTGCAATTCCAAGAAATAAAACGTAAAATATATCACCCGAATAGCCACACAAAATCACCGAACTCATGAGATATTCAAAGACTGCGAGCAGCAAGCCACTACATCATTTTCCAGAGAGATAATCTCTCAAAATGAAGTAGTTTGATAAAACCCTGTCACGTAATTTCGAAATTTAACCAACAAGGTATTGTTTCTCCTCAGGGTTTCAACAATTTACTCCGGATTGAAGAGGTACAAAGCTTCCCATTTGCACATATATATGAGTATATATGCTTATGTGTGTAGAGAAATTTCACGATGTACGTGCGTGGATGTGTATGTGTGTTAGGTAGATGTGGTATGTCTGTGACTCTATATCTGTCTATATGAGCATGTATACTTGAATATATATATATATATA
>NC_068999.1:18261699-18264565 GCF_001194135.2 Octopus bimaculoides | reverse complement strand
TATATACACACACATATATGAGTGTTTGCATGTATGTGTGTCTGTGTACGACTCCTCAGTTCCCATAAATGTTTGTTTATCAATCAATGTGTTTGTGTCTCTTAATTTTTGTGATTACATGCAGCTATTTTACTTTGCCTCTTGCGAAATGTTAATTCGCTTCTTTTACTCTACAGCTTCGAGAATTAAAGCGTTTATGATTCTGAGTCTAATATCATTATCCATACACGTTTGACATGAAATCTTGTCTTGTGTCTTATAGAATATTTTCTTTGCTATGACAATGCATATTTTGGAGCACTGAGAGATAAAGGAAAATGAAATGATATATCGAGTACATAAAATGGTAGAGTGAGAGAGAGAGAGAGAGACAGAGAGAGAGAGAGAGAGAGATATGATGTTTTGTGAGAACGATAGAATAAAGGAAACAATTTATTTCTATAATTCGTTTATAGGTATTTATATATTCAACAGCATGAAAAGCAATGAAATTGTGATGCTTGCATTCAACAAGAGAAACCAGCATGAAGAAATAAATATCTGAATCAACAACTTTATTCAGACAAACATATCTTGAGATTTTGTACACTTTTCTACAGATCTTAATTGGCGATAGCAAAATAATAAGAAAGCTCATAATAATAATAATGATAATAATAATAATAATAATAATAATAATAATAATAATAATAATAATAATAATAATAATAATAATAATAATAATGATAATAATAATACAAGAAAAATATAAATATATTCTTGTATATAAAAGAAAATTGTCGGAATAAAAATAAAGATTTTCTTTAGGATTATGAAATAAAGGAATATTTTTAATGCTCAAAATGACAGTCAAAAACATTGAAGAGAAATAATCATTCCAAGCATAAAGAATTATAAAGATATGTGCTTGAGCAAATGTGAATAATGTCTCTAGAATTTATTTCATGAATAATTAATGTTTAATTCAATATATTATCTAAGTGTATGCATCAAAATATTTATTTGGATAAATATTCAGTTTTTTTCTCCTCTCCTTTCTTTATATTAGTCATAATTTTATATGCTATACTATATTTCCATTGTATTTTTCGCATATTTATTTATTAATGTTTCGTTCCTGTACATTTATCATGTTATTTCCCAGGTCTATTTCTTTTCTTTTTTCTTCTTTTAATTTATTCCATGTGATTACTGATTTTACTTTCTTGCTTACTTAGATACATTTTCTTTTATTCATCAAACATTGTGAGACATGAGATTACTTACATTTTTAAATAATTGTTTTCTGAAAACGCTTTTGAGATGAGTGCGCTGATTTACGCGTTTATTTCGCATTTGTAATTGTATATAAATATATAGAGTAATATATTTCGATTGCGATGGTATATTGAAGTCTAATTGTTGTGATGCGCTATCGTGTTATTCTTATTACAACACAATCATTTTGATCGTATTGCCTTGTGTATATAATTTCAGACCATTTTTTTGAATTTTGGGTAGATGTTTCCTGGAAGAGTAAATTCAACTATGTCCGAAAAACACGTTAGCATTGAAGAAAGAATTATATTCTAACATCAAATTCGCATCAGTTTAAGCACCCGTTCTTTTAACACCCTCGGTAGCCCTGGCATTACAGAATTTGTGATGTTATGTGAGATACCCTTCTTTGTTCTCAACAATTGTTTCTTGACAGTGGTATTCTACTTGTGAGTAATAAGCTACATTTTTATTAGCAACGGGTAGAAAAGACACGATGATATTTATATTTGATATATCTGATCAAATTCCACAATCTGGTTATGGTGGAAAAATGCATATCTAGGATACACTTGTAACATTTCATCAAAATATCAATTTAAAATACTCTGTAACAAGAATATTTCCATATAATTGCATCTTCTTTTAATAATCAGATACATTTTTAAATGAAAATTGGCGATTTCCATATAAATGTATATCGAAAATATTTGAAGTTAAGAAAAAATTTATAAAAGTGGTGATATCTATGTTTTGCAAATATATATAGACGCGGGGAATGTGTGTGTATGTGTTCGTGTACGTGTGTGTGAGTATGTGTTGTCGTAAGTGTAACTCTCTGTGGGGTATGTGTGCGCGTCAGTGTCAAAGAGAAACAAAACTATGCGCATTATCTATTACACAGATAATATTCATATATGCTCATACATACATAAATCCGTATTCCGTGTATATGTTGTATGTGTTTATGTGTGAGTGTGTTGTGTGTTTGCCCCTGAATATAAATATATCTCATCGAAATGAAGACAACAAAATAGTGAGGCTGAATTCGTTACACATTCGTAAGGCCGTGAGTTCCTTGACTAAGGCTCGTTATTTTACATTGTTACACTCCACTCCGTTGGGAAGGATAAGTTTTACCTGTAATTCAAAGGCCCAGATTTGTATTAATATGTGTAGTGCTTAATTCCCTTTGAACAACGTTCTTAGTACGCCGGTTCGTAGACTGCTCAGCCAGTTCAACATTAATTCCACGAGCGGGCAATTCCGTTGATCGGATCAGTCGGATCGCTGGCTGTAGTAAAAGACAAAGTGCTAGTAATATCCTTGAAATATTCACATAAAATCGTCCCGTGAGACTGAAAATTATCGTCCAGCTGAGTTCTAGTGTTACGTATTGCGTACATCTATCAAATATGGGGGGGGGTATACCACGAGTACACGATTGGAAGCAGGGAAATGCACTTATTGTTACATATGTCCTGTGGATTGTCATAGCAGACATACATATCTCTTGCATATTTTCTGTTTCCCTGTATGTATATACATTTGTATTTGCGCGCACGTGTACTTCAGTATGTTTGTGTGTGTAATTGATTTGTTTGTAAAG
>NC_068999.1:18260396-18261124 GCF_001194135.2 Octopus bimaculoides | reverse complement strand
TATATATATATACAGGTTGAGTTTGTTCATGAACGATTGTACATATGTGCTCACTACGACATATTTAAGCATATCGCGTACATATTTGTGCCTACTATCTAAGGGAATATCTTCTGCTTCATACTTTCTATCCATTCCATTTGTAAATATCCTCATGTTCTTCGAAGAATGTTTTCTCCACAACGTTTATGCGCAATTCAATTTAGATATTCACATTTAGAAGCATTTTCTCTCTCTCATTTCTTTTCTGTAGAGGTCAGTGTTATTGAAGAAAAATCTAAAAAGCATTACTCGTAAGGTAGTGAAAATATGTGGTGTATCCACATCTGATGTCTCCATTACGTCTGGTCTCTTCTGAAATATTCTGACCTGAATCTAATAATTCTATTCGATAGCATTATCTCCATATACTGCATTATCTGTTTTTATTGTTAGTTTGGTTTTGTTATTAATCTTGGTAATAATAATAATAATAATAATAATAACAACAACAACAATTGTAATGACTAATGGTAATGTTTTTGCGTGTAGTGGAGCTGTTGCCTTACAATATGCGTGAATATTCATATTTTTACTTATATACACACATGAATCAGTGTGACCGTATGTATATACGCGTACTTTCATATAAAAGTGTAAGTATATACATATATGCACATATATATATATATATATGTAAACACACACACACACACACACACACATATATATATATATATATATATATA
>NC_068999.1:18252243-18259824 GCF_001194135.2 Octopus bimaculoides | reverse complement strand
TATATATATATATATATATATATATATAGATAGATAGATAGATAGATAGATAGATAGATAGATAGATAGATAGATAGATAGATAGACGCATGTCTATATATATAGTGTGTGAAAATACATACGTGCTTGTACGTATTTACATGTTTAACCTTACCAGTATACATATATATTTATGTTTACATATCTACCTGCTTATAAACGTATTTATGTGTATGTGCGGGCATTCTTGTGCCCATATGTGTATTGATAAAATTAATAGTAACACGTACATTCATACACACAGACGTACACACGCAGACATATTCATTTATACGGGAACCTACTCATAGGGTTATATATCGCTATGGGCATATATATATATGTACGTATATTTGCGTGTGCGTGCGATTATATATATATATATATATATATATACATACTCACATACCCGCACTTACACACATCTCATTCTCCTCTCTCGTTGTATATATGTATATATATATAATTTTGTAAGTGTGTGTGTGCGTGTTTGTGTGTGTGGGTATGTGTGTGTGTATGTGTGTGTATATGTGTGTGTGTGTCTGTGTGTGTGTGTGTGTGTGTGTGTACATTCATGTAATGTTACGGTTGTAATGAATTTTCTTGTTTTGAAATTCGACATGATTTCGAATTTTTTAACGTTCGCTCTTCATGGATATCCCTAAACCAGGCTATCTGAATTTGTACCTTGCATAGTTTTGTACCCAATATTTAATGTTGGTTTCTTTTCGTTACTATTCGAAGTGTTTGGGAATACAGAGTAAAACCTGTCAGTTCGTAGCCCATTCATCCAACTCATGTTCATCTGAAATCCCGGTCACTTAATATATTATAATACATCATGAATTTTACATTGACCCTAATGGATATTCGAATCTTATTTATCGGGATCTTTCTGAATTGACGGGTGCCACTTTTTATTTATGTTTTATTTAGTGTGTCTTCTACCGAAACACTTTCAAACTTCTTATACGTTTATATTTTGTGTTATAGAACAGATAAAAAATGTTGTATTCGAAGTTATTTCTTGTAAAAAATTGTCGTATTTCGGTAACTTCAACCAATCACTGACGTCTATTGAGGTGAAAACAATTACTGGCATAGTTTGTAAGCCAAACGGTGTGCGGTGTAATGGGATTTTTTCCCTTGAATAAAATTACTGCCTTGTTTTTCAACAACTATCGGCGATACTGTTATTTATAACATCGTTCGTGCGTTTGTACTGGTTTTAGCTTTAGGGTTAGGGCTCAGGTTTTAGAGTTAATGTTAGTTTTAAGGTTAGTGTTAGGGTTAGGGTTATGATTATTTTTGCCATAACCTAACTCATATCCCTAACCCTAGCCCTAACACTAAATCCCGAACTCTAAAACCCGAACTCTAAAATCCGAACCCTAACCGTAATCCCTAATCCCTTACAAGGGAATAACGATATAATTACCAGGGAATAACGATCTCGTATTCATGTTTAGCTTTTGTTAAGCTATATACAAAAACAAATATAATAAAATAAATTAACAGAGACCCAGAATATGTTGGTGAAAGATTTATTTAGTTAAACACATGAGGGTGACGGCCGATAGTGAATGCATGCATCGTAAAGAGCACGCTTAGCCGGAGATCCACGTCTCTGTCGACCAGCTCCCTAGCTGGCGCGCAGCGAAGTTCCTGAATACAATTCGTCCGTCGTAAATTCTTGGGCAATGCACTAAATATATCTCCCCACCCCAGAATTGCTGACTGTCCTTGGAACTGAGAAGGCTTTTGCTGTCCTTATTTCAATTAAATTTGAAGGCTTTTATAGCAATAAAATAATTTTGTCTTCTCTAAGTTGCTCTTCGGAACATATATTTAATATAATTCACTTTAAAATACGAAGTTTGTATCTGAACGGGAGGCAGTCTGTGGCAGGCTTGTTTCGGTGCCACATGCCGGGGTGACTGCCAGTGACTGCTTGATTTGCAAACAATGCCCAACGCCAGAATATTGTCTAACTCAGCCTTTGCGATACGAAGTTTGTCTGGTGTTAGACAACGTACGCGGTTGTGACTGGGGGAGAGGTGATGTGGTGTGTCATTCCGTGGCGGGATGTAGGTTTGGAGAATGTGAGGGTTGTGAGATTGGGGCGACTCGCAAGCAGATTCGAGAATTCGTTCTTGATTCGAGAAACTGTTGCTATGACTGAGCCGCAGAAGCGAATGTGTTGCTATTGATCAGTCATCTCCCTTACAAATCAACAAGTAGCAAGTGTGCTCAAAGGACGTCTGCCCCGATAAAGGGCTAATGGACATCGGCGACGGTGAACACCGGGCTCACCAGTTAGAGCTTTAGTTAAATTATATATATAGGCGTAGGAGTGGCTGTGTGGTAAGTAGCTTGCTTACCAACCACATGGTTCCGGGTTCAGTCCCACTACGTGGCACCTTGGGCAAGTGTCTTCTACTATAGCCTCGGGCCGACCAAAGCCTTGTGAGTGGATTTGGTAGACGGAAACTGAAAGAAGTCCGTCGTATATATGTGTATATATGTATGTGTGCGTATATGTTTGCGTGTCTGTGTTTGTCCCCCCAACATCGCTTGACAACCGTTCTGGTGTGTTTACGTCCCCGTAACTTAGCGGTTCGGCAAAAGAGACGATAGAATAAGTACTAGGCTTACAAAGAATAAGTCCTGGGGTCGATTTGCTCGACTTAAGGTGGTGCTCCAGCATGGCCACAGTCAAATGACTGAAACAAGTAAAAGAGTAAAAGAGAGTATATAAAAAAAATATTGACGGAGACTTTGCTCCAGACGAGCTCCTTAGCTAGTCCGCAGGGAGGTTTCTGTCTACAGTTGGTCCGTCATAAATCCTTGGGCAGTGCCCTACAATGTGTTATTTAGCATACCTTCAATAAAGTATTAGCCACCAATCATGGATGTGAATATCAAGACATCGTTGTAAATGTTCATTTGAAATGTATCCCCATACATAAATAAAGAAAAGAACACTCTTCATTTCATGACATATATTTATCTTACTGTCCGGAGATATGTCTTCTTTATGGAATATTACATTAACCATTGTAAAAACGGATGTTTACAGAAAAATGTCACTGATAAAATATTTTTCACATTTAATTCAACAAAGAAAAGAAGAGGTGTTTATGCATTTTTGAAATGCAATGTAAATTAATGATGCACTAACATCATAAGAAAGTTTCCTTTTTTGTATATATAGAAATAGCAGAAGATATAAAGGTCACTATGTACGTGAAACATTCGTAAACATCTGCGTGTTTATACCACACTGTCATCGAATTTAAAATATTTACCCAGCTTACACTCTAAAGGCGATGGTACTTCAGACTTGTTGAAAAATATTTCGTATATGTTATGAATTTAATAAATTTATAAAGATACACATGACAAAATGAGTAAACCATTGTAAAATATGTTATATCTCATACTCTACACAAGCTGATAATGTGGATATCACCTTTTTCTATAAGTAATATGTTATCACTTCCAAGTAAGTTACATAACTGAAATCAGAGTTCATGCCTTCATTAAATTAGGGCTAGAATTGTCAAAGTAACCTGGTCTCAGAGCCATCCTTTGGTCTTCTTGCAACTAGGCACCAGGTCTTCACTGATCACATTGAGTGTAACTATTCTGAATTATTAAACAATAGTCAGACGCGTTGCTACGTTGTAAGAAGTTTGCTTCTCAACCAAATGGTCACGGGTTCAGTTCTACCGTGAGACACTTCGGGTCGTAGCTTCTAATGTAGCATCGTTCTTACCAGGTCTTGTGCGTTTCCCTAGCGCTCGATAAATGATGTGGCAGTGTTTATGTACCCGAAGATAGCGGTGCGGCAAATGCAGCAGATAGAATAAGTAACAGGCTTAAAAGTAATGAAATCAGTATGGGATCGATTCGTTCAACTAAACTTTTTTCATTGTACTGCCCAGGCATGGCCATAATCTAATGAGTGAAACAAGTAAACAGTAAAAGATAAGTCATATTCAATATGCACATTCTGCAAAACACTATGAAATAGTGAGAAAAGTGAAAATAAAATCGCCATGTTCGTAAAAATGTTCAAAGTGATTTGCAATTACATTGCATAGAATTTCTGAGAGGGAATTCTTCATTATTTGTCTTTTTGTTTACTATATTAACAGCCACCAACTTCCATCTGAGTAGTCAATATATGTCATGAATTAAAATTATACTATTAATAGATCTAGCGTTCATCTTGACAATCCCATACTTACTGCATCTTAAAAGAAGAGTATTCTGCATGTAGCAGTGCACGTAAATAATCGGGGTTTATATATATTTAAGTATATAACATTGTGTACACTTCAACACATATGTCTATGCTTGCGAATATATGGGGGATCTTTATTAAACTTTCCCTGTAAATCTAAGTATTTTTCTGGTTTTAATGATACTAACAAAGCCTCATTTCGGTCAACGTGTGCTGTTCCCTGATAGCAATTTCACGTGTGATATATTATAAAAATAAACTCATCTTGGCTTGTAACCATTTAATAAAATTATTCCTTGCCGTTGTTTAAATGATTTTCGTAGTCCTACTTTCTAACCTAAAAACACACATACTTGAAACTGCTATAATTTACCAAAATTAGCATATGTTTTCCTTAACGGAAGGAATATAAAATATAAATTAATGTTAAGTATGAAATATTTATGAAAAATTTATATCATAGGCATCGGGCCAGAAACTGGTAAAGTAGCATGATCGGTTATATTGCCCCTATAATTTTATAATATTGAACTAGAGAAAAAACGGGTATGAGTCACACGGTGACCTCTGTGTAAAGATCAAACAAACTGGCTAATCCACAGAATTTTATAAAATGTTTAATATTAAATATCACAAGTTTACAAAAAAGAGGCATATACACTTTTTTGGTAACTTCTAAACAACTATCTATCCAAAGTAATTTTGCCAACGTTTAATTTTCGCTACTTTCTCAGCGGTAACACTGATATGATTAAATTAATGTTTTAAAGATTTCACGCATCATACATTCATATTGTAGATGAACACTATCGGAATTAATTTGTGTCAGGATGTGGCATGTATGCAGACAACAACGTAACTAAGATGAAGCGTGACATTTCATATTTGCAAAACAAGATATCATGTATGAAGAACAAAAATAGAAACAAGAGGTGAAAATGAAAGTCTGTTAGAATTACTACAGTAAGTGGTAAAGCTGGAAAGAAACGTTGTTTTTTACTTCCCAACAGTTTAAATAATTAAATACCAAAAATTAATATGGGAGCGTTGGATAGAAATCATTAATTGTCTTGATCGCACCGTAGTGTAATTTCTTGGAAAAAGTCCAGCGTTACTTTCGTTGCGGCTGCTATGTACGAGCGTGTGTCAAACGAAATTATCTGCTAGAAGGAAAGACGGCTGTCAGTGATTCATTAATTTACAAATAGTCAGTTTCTGTTAAATTTGAGAAAGAAAAACAAAATTAGAATAAAAATAGGAGACATTATTCCTTTATTTTACGTTTTATACCGCACAAAGTGTTCATTATTTCTTCCGGAATTTTTGCACTGATATTAACCGCTTATAAAAGCTGGAATTAGTTGAGTGGATATTAAAATAAAGATAATAATATTAATAACTGTACTTTCGGAAGCAATTATTGCCATTTGGTGTTAATACACAGATACACATCTGTATTTAGGCACAGGTATTGATGTGTGGTAAGGCACTCGCATCCGAAATATATGGTTCCGGGTTCAGTTCCACTGCGTGGCAATTGTAGTAGAAGCCAGTCGTGTATATATATATATATATATATTTACAGAGAAAGAAAGAGAGAGGTTGCTAGAAGGATAGATTGAGGGGCATATACATAGATTGGTGGATGCATTGATATATAGAATAATATGTACTATCTTTCTGCGGAATTTGACTACAGAAAATATAGTTTCAAATCTTGGCACCGGGACAGCGAATGCGGTTGAGGGGCAACACAATTACATTAGCCTCCCTATTCAACTAGTTCTTATTTTATTGAGCAACAGCAATAACTATATTAATAATAGTATTAAGGCGGCTAGCTGCCGCAATTGTTTTCATTCTAGGCAAAAAGTCTCAGAGACATTTCGTTCGTTTTTACGTTCTGAGTTACAATTCCACTAAGGTAGGTATTGCTTTCATACCTTCGGTGTCAATTAAAAAAGTAACATTAGCGCAATAACTTCGCGGGGATCGGCTTATACCTTCCCAAGACCTTACTGGCCGCGTGCCCTGATCTGAAACGTATATTAATAATAATGTTTACGCTCAATTGATAGCTATATGAGAGCCCATAAAAAAAATTTAAATGGGACTTATATGTTGGTTTTTATATCTAAAATATACGTTGAACATAATTACAAGGGCAAAGTAAAAAGGATATTGATGTAAATATAACATACGAAATACTGAAGAATTCTATCAACCATCCAACCTGCTGCATTTATTCCACACTTCAATGCACACTTAAAATCTAAGATTCAGTTTACTCATATGAATAAAAAAAAACTTACTTACATCCAGTTATAATTATATTTAAATTGATTAGATCGCCCCTATTTTCATCTTACGTTACAATTTTCGAAACACGTGAAGGACAAACGTGGATCCTTCATGGGAGTCATATATGCCTAAATTTACTGGACTGATAGAATACTTACATTTACTCTTTAAAATAAAAACAATTTTCCCCTTCGCGATAAGAGACAAACAATTATCTCAATTTTCATAAAGACCATCCATTGAACATACTCCTCATCTTACTTAGTGACAAATTTCTCTGACATATTTCTACATTTAACACATAGCAAAACACTGAATTTTGTAATTCACAGAAAACCAAATAAGTAAATTAAATATCAAAACCTGAAATCAGTGTTAATAATAATTAAATAATAAATACGATAGTAATTTAAAACGAAAAATATAATAATAATATTAAAGAGATTTTCAGATGTATAGGCGTACTATGTCGAATACAGCAAATATGTTTTAAAACTGAAATTACGTTCTGTTAACATAAATAAAGCAAATACATTACATATAATCAAAACAGTGACACTTTTGTTTCCCAGATTGCTTCATGTGAAATTTCAAAATTTGAAATATATGGATTTTAACACTTATATTATTAACCAGCTGTGCGACACCAACACATGGAATAGCGAAGGCGAAAACTAATCTACACCAGGTGACGTCAATATTTAAATGTAAAGTGGGCAGAGAAAAATGTATACAATGGCGATTTAGTGCAAATGCTGGAAAATATAAAATGCTGAATTTCTATTAGCCACTAACAAAATTGAACAATACTTGATAATAATCTACCTAGTGAACGGTGTTTCCGCGACAAAGAACTTAAGATACTTCCAAGGAAAGATATAGACAAATCTATAATGTGAAACACTGAATCACCTGCAGTAAAGAATAATCTTGAAATACGCGAACTATAATATTATATATTACCAGATTCTTCATACTACGTCGTGTATATATGTATATATATATATATATAT
>NC_068999.1:18247285-18250338 GCF_001194135.2 Octopus bimaculoides | reverse complement strand
TGTGTGTGTTTTGTTTTTATATAATGATATATGGATATCCCTGTCTGAACGTGCGTGTGCGAATGTCTGTGTGTGTTTGTCGACGTGTGTGCGTTTGCGAATGACAACGTGTGTAAAGGAAAATATGTTTGTGTATGTCTATAAGCGTATAATTCGATATACATACTCATAGTTATACGGACTAGAAGCACATTTATCACAGCAGAAAGTAAGTTCAAGCTCGAAATTCCACATATAAATTAAAATTTAATATACTAAATATGAACTGAAAAGAATCGAACAGGGAAATATTTTCTGTAAAGAAAATGTACCTATTAGTTTTAATCTGGTGTTCAATGTGGAAAAAAGTACTACAAATCATGATTAACGTTTCTAGGAATACCAAAATCTAAAGTTCACAGTTGTAAAGTTATATTTGATCGAGGGCAAAGATGATTTGATCAAGATAATGAAATTATACTTGTTTCATCCAAATTTTCCTCTGGTTAAATAACATGGCGAGATGAATTATGTATGTTTAGCTTATAGATATCATAATTGTTGCCCGCTGAAGAGCGAATTGCGAATTTGTCAACATGTTACTCCATTGCTACAATGCTCTCGCTATCGTTCCTTAGTGTCTTGGAATAAGTACCTTTATATCTCACAATGCAATCTGGCATTGAGGAATTTTTTTTAGTGCGAATAGCTTTGCAGAAACTTGGGTTACGATGCTGTTCCTAAACGAGAGTTCTTAGAATCTTACTGAACCTTCACTTGTTCTATTTTTCTATCATGCCTCTTCTTTAGTAAACTCTATCGACACCATTTTAATCAATGCTTTCAAATTGAAATCCCCTTTGTGGTAATCAACTGCAAGCATCAAATCCCGCTTATGTGATTCGCTATGCAAGTCTGAGGCAATGGGAGTGACGCCTTTAGCATTTATAACCAGTCTACGAAACCTATGTATATAGGTCATATTGATTACAAATGGCTGAATTGCAGACAAAGTCCGTTCCCTTAACTAACTGGCCTTCAGAAGCCATTGTGAATTAAATAATGTGTTGTTTAATGTCATATATCGCAATACTTCAGTGCTATTTTACTTCACCGATTTCGAATGAATGCATGAAAAATTTTACCCCAGCGATATTTGAACGATATTAATATAAATCGGCAAGACACGCAACGATATATTTCTCTTGACTTTGCCTAAAACTGTCACACAAAACACTCACATGTAGATAATATCGGACAACAATTCTAAGAGTCATTGTGAATACTATATAAAATAATGGAAATGATTAATAGCACCAAAGGAAAACAATTATGCATACAGGAAACAGGGCAAATTTCCCTATTAAAATATCTTCTCAAAATAGAATCAAAGTTGCACATAAAGAGAAATAGAACTGCGTTTCTTTATGAAACACAACCTTGCATAAACAGACAAAAACGTTAAAAAAACTCGTATCGATTATAGCAATATGTTCAAGTATTTCTAGTAGGGCATTTTAAAAATATATTTACCTCAGAATTTGAATATTATACTTCTTATTTATCCATATTTGGTGAGTGACCAGCAAACATTAACATGCCGATATATATGTTTGCAATTTGACAGTGATAGGACAAATAATGTAAAACACTTTTTTGGCCAAAGTTGTAATAATTCTTTAAAAAGAATGTTAGACGTTTTGACAATGTAATATGATAGCGAGCAAACCTATTTCTCAGCACAAACCTGATGCGGCAGAATTTTGAAAAATACTGCATATATTTTGCAAAATTTTCTTTAAATAACTCTTACGAAAAATGTCACTGTTTCAGGAGAGAAGAATGACATAACCACGAATTGTCATAAATGAGAAAAACATTCGGATAAAGCATGTGACGAAGAAAATAAATATTTAATCGAAAATCACAATAGAAAAGAAGAAACACAAGGAAACTTACTAAAATCCAGTTAATTCCGTGTGTGATTTACGAATGCTATTTATTCGTAGTTCTGATCTCGTTTCTTCTCTCTTTTATTTTTTCCAACAGAAACGATCCAAATGCATTGACGGCTATATCTAGGAAAGTAGCAAACATTCAAGCATGCATAAAAAAGAAACATTTCAAGTGACGAAGACACGTGACTTACACAACTCTAATAAAAAAAACGTATGTAATAGGAGAATGAGGCAGGGAAAAATAATTATATTAGTAAGTATGAAATCATAACAAAATAGCATAAATTAAATTAAATAAAGAAAAACGCAAAGAAATATTGTGGAAAACCACAATGAAAAGATCACTTAAATCGTAATTGAGTTCTAATAATTGCTTGTGAAAACAAATAAGGAATGTAAAATCATTGTGAAATAAGTGGATGATATAGCAATGAAATCAAAGCTAAATAAAAAGGAATAACAAACGGAAGTTTTATTGAAAGTTGAAATTTACTGAAGATCTTCATGAAAAATATAAGGCATGCTTATACATTAATATATATTGTCAACATTTTGAGTAAAAGAATTGAGACTTACACTGATTTCACACTAGTTACTTACATATCAGGCAATTATGGAAACTAGAATAAGGATTTGTCAAACAAAAGGAAATGTTTAACTGGATGTGAATAGTAAAATGTGTGGTTAAAGTCATTATAGTAATAAGTGGATAAAAATCTGTTAAATTAGTGTTTTACGAATATATACAAAACCCTTAGATTTGGCCAAGTTGGGACACCATTTTTTAACGTTTTAATCGAAGTTTTTAGCCTGGTAATTATCTCGGTGACTATTCATTAAACCCTTAAAATACTCGAACACAAAGTAACCATCATGGGTTGTGAATGAATAGTTGAGCATAAATATAGACGCAAAGACACAAGCATGCACACACATACATATACACATATCTACACATTATGTGAACACGTTACCGACCATACTATGCACATTGTGAAAACCAAGTCAGCAATCTTAACCTTGCTTTATATAAGAGTATTTTATTCTCCTAGATGGGTTTCCCTCACTATGGCTAAGGAGTCCCATCTTCGTCATATATATATATATATATATATA
>NC_068999.1:18246092-18246966 GCF_001194135.2 Octopus bimaculoides | reverse complement strand
ATATATATATATATATATATACATAAAAATTGGAAAAGGTATGAGATTTAAGAATATCAAAAAGATATATAAAACAAGGAGAAATTTTTTTAAAGACAATATTAATATTTCCGAAAGAATATGTTCACACAACGCTATAAGGGCGTTCCATAATTGTAAAATTTTGAATTGAATATATGAAATATGAAATATTACCAGTAGACAAACGCCTACAAAAAGAACGGTTACAAGGAATTCAATTTAAATCATTGGTACATATAACAATTTGTTACTTCGGTGGATAACGAAAAACATATAATGTATCAGTATAATTTGTTCACATTTGGAAAACATTCTGGATGAGTTTAACGAACATGCAGCTGATAGAATATATGGGGTATGAGAAGATAAACATTATGTATTGATAATCATAGAGTACAAAACTTGAGGACAGAACACAGCAGAATATACATTGGATTATTGTTGCTGTAAACTGTTACTGCTCATAAATTAAAATGTCCTATGGACAAGGTCGTACATAGGTATATACTAAACAACAATACATAATCACCGATTACAATATTAAACACTTTTACAGTAGAGAAAATATATTGCTTTCATTCTGACTATTATCATAAATACATACATCAATGGTATCGCTTCATGATAAATACTTTAAGAGCACTTAAATGTAACACAGTGGGGATTGGCAGATCACTATATCACTCTCCTTCCTACACTGAGTGTTTGCGGTCGCATCCATTGGCTTTGTTGTTTCCCCGATAGACGAGATTTTAAGCGCGAATCGGCACTCAATTATGCTAACGCATCTTCTAGCCACTTCTCTCAAGAGGCAAATTGATTGAATTATATTGTAAACATATGAGTACGTATA
>NC_068999.1:18244875-18245781 GCF_001194135.2 Octopus bimaculoides | reverse complement strand
ATATATATATATATATATATATATATATATATATAGATAGATAGATATATAATTAGATACATATATATATGCATATGTATGTATATATACACATACATATATACATATATATATATATATATATACATACATATATACATTCTGTAGATACGTAATAGACACGTACATGCATAGCTATGCATATACATATATTCATATATGTGTGTGTGTTTGTGTACACAAAAACAATTATTTTTTCCTGTATGGAAATATATGTTTGCAGTCAATCAATTGCACGTGACTAGATTCGTACATAGTACACGAATTATTATACGTTTAGTTGCCATACATAAAGTACAGGAAGACAACGTCTGTGCTCGTTAGTGGCTGCAAGGTCATTGGATATGACACCATTTCAACACCTTTCATTTTCTGAAATATATTCCCTCAGCACAGAGAACACTTTCCTTCACATTTATTAACTACTTAATACATATCCTAAGCAAATACTGCCTTTAATTATAGAAAGGAAGATGAAAGACAGCTCGAGAAATAATAATATTAACCATGTGAGTTTTATTTAATATTCTTCCATGAAATTCATTTAAGTATAGCATATTTCGACTTACATTTTATGATGAAAGCTGGCTATGCTCAGAATGTATTATAATAGGTATAATTAACGGTCAGAAAAAAAGGTGCTGTTAATGTATGTAGTAACTGAACTGGCATAAATAATTTTGTGCAAGCTTCAGTAACGAATACAATGAGAACATGGACGGCGAAAGTCCACAACAAAGAGGCACTACTGTATTAGCCAATAGTTATTACATTTAAATTGTTATATACAATTACACATGATTATTTTTAAAAAATCACATATTGTCTCTCTCTCCATTTCTCTCTCCCTTCTCTTTCTCTCTGTAT
>NC_068999.1:18236526-18244599 GCF_001194135.2 Octopus bimaculoides | reverse complement strand
ATATATATATATATATATATATACATATATACAAATCTGGGCACACATATACACGTTTTGTCTTTTGCTCGTTCGTGGGCAGGCTGTGAATTATAGGCGTACGAAAATATATTCTCATCAATTCGCCTGATGTTAAAATACCTGAACGTCATAGACAAGCCAGAGAGCTCGCACCCGGTGTCGTTACAGAAACAGAAGACATTAATGCTTCGTTATGTTTGTGATTTGTCAATAAGGCGTACCCGAAGCGAGACCAGATACAAGGAAAATTGATTTCCATGACTCTATGCAAAATTGTGTGCGGATCATGTGCTAATATTGTCCCAAAATTTTACACCACGTAAAGAATTTGAATATGAGTGAGAATCAATCCAAGGGATATAAACTATATCGAACACACATGTATTCCTTAATGCCTATAAATCGCAGCCTGCGCACTAACTTGCAAACATAACGTTGTATAATGCGTTATACGACAGTGTTTCTGTAACAGCCATCGATGAGTTTTTCTCCTTCTCTGTGTATTGATTTTGAAGTAGATATTTTTTTACATTAACTACATTTATTTTAGCTTACGATGTTGAATAGTGATAAACCTTCGAAATAAACTCCCAATTTTATTTGTTCTAAACCTTTTCCTTATGAATTCCAGTACAAACACGTATATCTTTGTCTTTCATCATATCAGTGGCGATAAAGTAAATAACAGCTAAGTTCGGGATCGATGGTGCCGAATTTTTTCCATTGTGTTTTAAAAAATTGACACTAAATCTTCTGTCAAATGTTCTAACCTTGGACCTACATCAGAAATATTCTTCTTATTACTATTTAAGGCTTCGGACCAAAGGATCGTAAAAAGGAAAAAATATATATATAATCTGCAACATGTTCGAGTATTACAGCGCGTGATGTAAATATTGCCGCCTATCTCTCCAGAATGAATAAAATGCCTACAACGTACTGGAAGTGATGTTATCGAGTAAAGACTTCACTTCGGTATGCTAGCGGACAATCATGGCCCAAAACCACCACCACCACCATCAGCATCTTCATCATAATCGTCGACGTCGTGGTCGTCGTCAACATTATTGTTATTATTATTATTATTATTATTATTATTATTATTATTATTATTATTATTATTATTATAATAATTATTATTATTATCTTTATTATTATTGAGGCGGCGAGATGGCAGAATATGACGAGATATTAAGCGGCGTTAAGTCCGTCGTGGTCAACTTTCCTTCTTACCATATCAGTGTGCATAAAATAAGTTCCCATCGGTGCGGGTTTAACGAACTCCACACACTGCCAAACCCATGACTATATTAAAAAGGATTATTATTGTTATTGTTGTTGTTGGTGGTGGTGGCTTTATTGTTGCAGAAACGTACCCTCCGGTTGGCTATCAGCATATGTGGAGATTTTTAAGATATGAGTGGCGTTCAATATTAGGAAGTTATAAGACAAAATGTATTTTGAAAGCGAATAGAAAAATAAAATTTTGAAACATTAATGATTCATTGTGAAAAAAGTTGGTGTTGTCTAATCCTGTTTCACTTACTTATTCGCTCTTCGTTTTCTTTTTATGACAACACTGATATATGACTGTATTCTATAACGGTTTTGTCTTAAAACAGAAAAAAAATGAAATCATATTCACTGAAAAGAAGAAACACACATGTACATTTCTAAATATGTATATATATATATGTATATATATATAAACCTATATACACGCACACAAACAATACGACAGGATTATATTCAATAGTATCTCAACTGAAGCTATACTATAGTACTAATAGCATATTTTGTCGTATATTTCAAATTAAATTACCCACATACATATATATAAACGAATTGTAACTTTCTTTTTTATTTCCATCTTTTCCAATATCAAACGAAATCATATATAGAAACTGAAGTGTTTGGATTCATAAATTGTTAAAATAGTGTTTTCGGCATTAAAAAATGAAAAAAAAAAAGCATAAACGTAAATCTAAGTGATTTATATTTTACAAACAAAAGAAAAAATGATTTATTGATTAACGATTATATGCTTATTGGTATTTATACGTATAAAAATATGTAAGTAGATATTATTGCGATTTCTCAATGTATGCATAAGTTTCCCAATGTATGTTTTTGTTGTTTTTAGTGGATTTTGTTTTTTTTTGTTATTGCTACAAAACAAGTTAGAGTTTCATAAAAAGGAATCCCAAACATGACGCTTTATAAATCAATTTTTGCATAAATACACGCATGCATGTATGTATATATAAGTCTATATGTATATGTACATATATATATATGCATATGTATATATATATACATGTATGTGTGTATGTGTGTATGTATGTAAGTATCTATACATGTATGTACATATAGCTATGCATAAATAAATATATATATATATATATATATATATATATTTATATTTATATAAATGCATAATTTATACATATAAATATACATATACCATAAATACATATGTGTATACCTATACATATATATATGCGTGCCTGTGTGTTTTCATGAATGTATGTGTGTTCGTGCGTGCGTGTGTGTATGCTTATGTGAGTGTGTGTATGTGAGTATGTGTGTGTGTGTCTGTGTGGTTGTGTGTATACATTACTTTCAGCCAAATGAATATAATCTACAGTATGATACCATATACATTACAAATATATTTATTATATAGAACGTATCTAACGCACATCTCCCATGACATCAATACTTCTCACCATGTATTTTGTTTTTGGTTATTTTCCCTTTCGTTACACTTTCATGTTAGAACGTAATTTTGCATTTATCACAGAAAAAATAACTCTGCCTGATTTCAATTACTTCTTAGTAAAAAATAAACTACCATTTGAAGTATTAAGAATAAATACTCTATCAAATCTTTTACATGAAATATCGTTACAATTGTATTCAACCATGTATCATTTGGATATCGATCAACAAGAGAACAATGCAGTATTACAAAAATTACCTGCAATGTTGTAAATGCTGTCAAACCACATTAATATTACATTGCGCTTTCAAATAAATTAAAACCCATGGTTTAACTTTGTTTTAACTTATTTAAAATCTGATGGTCAACGGAAGAATGTCTTCCGCCGTAGTCTTTTACTTGGGATGACAAATGTCAATATGTATGTCCTTAAATTATGATATATGTCTTTAATTAGAAAATCCGTGTATTATTTTTAGTTATTTTTAATTTTAACAGTCTAGGTTATTATCACCAAAAGGTTCGCTCAAATAACATGTGCACCTCTATACTTTATAAAATGCTATTCTGACTACATTCCGATGGTAAATATAATTTGAATGCTATTTTAAGTCTTAACTGTAAAATAGTTAGTTGTAGTATTTAACATACGTGTAGTTTGAAACTCCGTAGCAAAACAACACTATGTAATTTTAATAACGTATCTAATGCTCATATATTCAAGTTGTAAGCAATAACCAACGCGTAGATTGTGGCCAAATGGATGCACGTCATTATATTTACAGCATATTGTTAGCACTGAATTCAAGGATATCCGTTCTTGCTTCGATAAAGGATATACACGTCAACAAAGGAAAAGTTCAATTCTTCTGATCTGTGTATACATAAATATCTCCGAACTCAATAAGATATATATATATATATATATATTAAAAAAAGAATCACGTTGTTTCATTTGGTGAGGTATTCTAGACGAAAACCTACAGCGATGATCAAGTGAAGACAAACATTTTATTGGCAAGAATACATCCAATTGACGCATTGCACAAGTAATCATGCCTCTGGTTGACAGGAAACAATCACAGAAAACGGATATCTGGCACTCTCATCTCATTTCCAACAGAAGCTGGCAGTCATAAAAGTGATGTTTCTTTCAGCAAAAAGAAAGGAAAAAAGGGGCACTTATCTTTCAGAGAATTTTCTCTCATATGCTATAATTTACGTCCAGTTT
The DNA here is from genome assembly GCF_001194135.2 of Octopus bimaculoides. NCBI lineage: Eukaryota > Metazoa > Mollusca > Cephalopoda > Octopoda > Octopodidae > Octopus > Octopus bimaculoides. The sequence goes on along the minus strand of NC_068999.1, from coordinate 18,240,625 downwards.
CCAGTAACCTTTCTGTTTGATATTTCTATTTTTTCGTTGTTGATTCCGTTTTTGCATGTCATTTTGGCGTTCCTGTCAAATGCAAGGATTTGTATTTCTTGTCGGTGTTAATGTGAATTCATAGATATACATGAAGATGATTGACAAATGATATGAAATATGAAAGCCAACGTATGACGTTAAAGAAAAAAATAAAAGAAACAACAGCTAACTCAAGCTCGATACTTTTGGAATGTCAATGTTAATATGACGAACGGCAAACGCAAGAAAGGAATACACGACAAAGAATCAAAATTAACGTAAATCGATTACGAATAAAATATTTATTACTAGAAACGAAATAAAAACATAGTAATAAATATATGAAATAGCTATGCAGGATATATTTGTATGTTTTCAACTGAATATGTATTTTACTTCGATTTGGATCTTTTGTACAAAATAGTATTATATTAAAATCTAGAATTATTGTCACTCAGTTACAAACATAAAAGGAATATGAAAGGCATGCCTTTCAATCTCTTGTAAATTCTTTGGAAAATCTTAATCGCTCATAATTGGCAGTAAATAACTTATAAAAAGAAACATTAATTTTTATTCCTTTCAACAAAAATGTGAATAGAAATTTTTCAGTTAACTCGATAAAATTTAACTGTACGGATATAGTGCCAGCACTACGAGGATTTGCTGAATCGTTTCACATCATGATTGATTATGCCAAACTGTATTCCAAAGATTGGCTTTCTACAAAGTGCAACAATTTATTTAATACATAAGGTAAGTGTTTGGTAAAAACATTAATACAAATCCGTAGACGAGAGTAGGTTTAATCCTTTGATTACTTCGTTTAAAACCGAAGCGTAATGTAGCCTCTTCGATACTCGGAAATCACTGGCGGCATGCTCTACACTTATTGGTGTAGGTTCATATGCAACTGTGTAGCAAGAATTTGGTTCTCAGCCACATATGCATGCAACTTTGGACAAGTGTCTTCAACTTGAGCCTCGTGCTAAGCATAGATTTGTGAGCGAATATGTTAGACAGAAACTGAAAGAGGCCCGTTATGTGCAAGTCTGTGTGTCTGTGTTTATACCCCATCACCGCTTGACAACTGATGTTTATCTTTCCGTAACTTAGCGGTTCTGCAAGTTAAAATAAATACAATAAGTAACTACATTGAAACTAATGAATAGATTTAACATATACTTGCGTCGATTCGTTCGACTAAAATTATTCAAAACTGTGTCCCAGCATAGGTGCAGTTTTAAGGAGTGGAATAAGTAAAAGAATAAAATAATAAAGGAAAGAAGAATATTGTTCTCATCCATTGAACACCAATATTTCATAGGTCATATAACAACAATATGATAACAGATATGAACAACATTATACAGAAACCCTCCAAAATCTCTAATTTTGTCAGCCCGATGTTTTCTATACCTTTATGTTTGCTACGATCTTGATTTTAAAATATGACAGAACTTGGTCCACTTTAGTGGAGTCGATTCTAATGTAAGTATTCCAATCTGGAAACGTATTTGAGAATGCCAAAATAAGTTATTGTATAATTTTCTAGAACACGAGTTAGTGAATCGATGACAATTACTCCCTTAAGTTTTACGCGTATCGGAATTCATAGTAAGACGTTAATAATGTAGCTCCCACGTCACAGACTGAACATCCTACTCGATTAATCAAGAAAGTATTTATTACATCTAACAGAAAATCTAATGCCTTGTATTGTATATCCAAACCAAGCAAAATGTTACATCTCCATATTCTTAAATCGATATGATAATCCTTAATTGCAACATAGAAGTCTGTCTCTCTCTCTAATATTTAATATATCTTCATTGAATTGTAATATACCATGGTGTACTTAATCTTGATCTTTCAAACACACATGTACAGTTATCATTATTCTTCGTTCGACGATGATGATTATTCTAATTATTCAATCAAAATAACTATTATCGTTCATAAAATTGTCAGTATAAAATATGAGAGAATGTGTAAATTGTCTATTCGAAGGTATTTTTATTTATATTAAGCAATGTATTTTCACTAGAAATTCTTAGCTACTACAGAGAATCAGGTGAAACATTGTCTCAGTTTGAACACAATGCGATCGGGCTCAAAGTTTTATGGTTATATAATTATGTATAAGTTTGTATCGGTTAAAAGACGTAAAATACTGTAATATTTATTGTGGCTAGTATAACTGATTAAATGGTCTCAAAACTTTGCAAAAAATTGCGAATAACTCACGGAAACAAAGAAGGATATGAATAAATAAATAAAACAATGCTAATAATTGGTAAATAGTTTTCCTTCTTAAGGCTGCGAGGCACCCGGGGAAATGTTTAGCAACATTTCTTCTGTTTTTAATGTTTGAATTCAAATTCTGCTGAGGTATAATTTGGATTTCACCTTTCCGGATCGATTAAATAAGTACCAATCGAGCAATGGAGTCTATGTAATTCAATTAATCCGCTACTGCAAAATTGCTAAGCTTGTACTCAAATTTGAAACAAATAAATTTTCTTCGTATGTTCATGGTAGAAGTTGTACATGTAAACGATTAGCATTTCAACTATCATTAATATTCACTCATTAAATGGGAAATTAACTACAGATTTTGCGTCGCTTTATATAAAGACATTATTTCTCCCCTTTCAATCTAGTCAGTATACCAACTAATGCGACTTTCAATGTCAACTCCATTTAATTCTATTCTATAGATACCAAAAAATCAAATTAAATTAAATTACCATTATGACACCTGCAGACTTTCCATTTCCCGCTGGTAAGGAGAACAAAGGCAATGTTTCAGAGAAATATATAGCGAATCGTAATAAGAATGTCTCCTACTTCTGACAATGTTATTAAATCCGAAGTATCTGAAAAGCAACAACCCTTTCAGTTATGTTATTTAGTCTAAATATAGGTTCCTTTTTGATGTTTGAAATCTTTGAATTTTCAGAAGTGAGCAGAGACGATCCGTTTCAATGAGAATACCAATAGGATAGTCCGAAATACAATGGTCTGAAGACCATTGCCATGACGCTGATAATAACAGCTTCCAATATATCTACAAATGTACCACCAACTATAATTATCTGCTGCAACATGAACATTGAACATTCAAATATTCTCTCGTTGGCAATAATTAGCTCCGTGCTATATCTAAATTGGCATTTCGCTCTAACATAAATGTGGGTCCATAAACTTACAATTCACATCACCAACCACATCAGCTGTTGTTGTAAACGTAGCAATACTGAAGTATATAAAGTCCAAAACTACACATCCTAGTTATCATGATATTCATTCGCTATCATAAGTCTATAACCACAGTTCAAAAGATACTTTACACTAATTCAACATTGTATATAATGGCTTCAAATTTTGGCACAACAACAGCAACATAGGAGATGGGATAAATCGATTACATCGACCCGACGCTTAACAGGTACTTATTCAATCGACCGCGAATGGGTACAAAGGCTAAGTCGACCACAACAGAAATTGAAATCATAACATAAAGACAGACGATCTGCCGCTAAGTATTTTGCCCGGCGTGATATAGATTCTGCTAGCTCACCGCCTTAAATTTGTATATAAAAGTGTCAAAGTATATTTGTATACAGCAAACAAAATATTTCTTTAAATTTACTTTATATTTTTAGGTTAAATACAAGAATCAAATGGAAGAAAGCCTAACAAATTATTTTGCACCACTGATTTGCCTATCGGCATAAATCAGGCTACTCCTGTTCGATCACAAATCACTCATAGAATGATACAAAATTGAAAACTTATATACTATATATGATTATCATGCGAAAACACAGAAACGACCTAGATATATAGTATTTTGCAGATGTTTTGGAAACATTTATATTATATGTGGTCACAGAGTAGCCACTACACATTCTTTTTTTTTTCCCCTGTTTCAAATTCGCAGAGCCTAGGTCTTGGAAATTAGAAATTTCTCCCGTGCAGCTCGTGCGCTGTTCAGTGACGAGACCCATTATCACCTGTGTGAGTAACGGTTTTTTTGTTATATTTCTGGTGCTTTTAAATAAAGTATATATAT
>NC_068999.1:18233226-18236508 GCF_001194135.2 Octopus bimaculoides | reverse complement strand
ATATAGAGAGAGAGATACAGAGAGATAGGTAGAGATAGATATGAAGGTAGCTAGGTAGGTAGGTAGGTAGGTAGATAGGTGGGTAGGTAGGTAGGTAGGTAGGTAGGTAGGGAGGTAGATATATGTATACTTAGATAGATAGATAGATATATAGATAGATAGATGATAGATAGATATCTGTGTGTTATCGTTTCACATTATTGTCACAATGTGAATTGAACATTGTTTCCTCGTTACACAATGCGACAGTTAATTGTGAAATTTTGCTCGTATTCGTATGCTTTTTCAAATAGATTAGCATTGTCATTAACTCATTCAATTATATGGTGTGCCATATTTATTTTAACTTCTACTCTCAAGTATTCGGTATAAAGAAAATTTAATTACCAAAAATCTTGCTGACTACTTTCTGTGTAACATTTTAGTGAAAGATAGACATTTTGTAAAGAAGAGTTTCCAACATGCATTGAATATTTAATATTATTTGCAAGTTTATCTAGTTTTAAGAAATAGGTGTCTGCTTTGAGATTTACTGTTAGAATGTAATTTAAAAATGTAAATAGCTTTATTTAATTTTCCTTTTTATATACGTAACATTTGCACAATGCAAGTGAAATATTTAAATGATAGCAGACTAGCAGTAAATGTAAATGTGAGAACAATGGAAATACATGGATATTTCGGATTTTGAATACCTCGATAATATGTCGATAAGTTGCATAAAATAATTCTACGGATATTGCTTTAACTTGCATGCACTTAAGAATTAGATATGATATGTGTGTGTGTCACTGGACAAATAATGTATAAAATCCGTAGTTACAAGTTATTGTGAAGCAATAAAGTATCTTATGAATCCTTTCATCAAAAGTTTTAATTAACGTTCAGTTTTAAAGTTGTTATAGTGATACTGAAGTGAAGATACATTCAGCTTTATGCTGAAATACAGTATATTAGTTGAGACGCTATTGGTATTAATAATATTCAATCGTTCTATTCACATACAAACATATGTTTATACTTAAATATTGATGAACATATACATAGAATTGCATACTTGTTTCCATGCATATATTGTATGTATGTATTTATGCATTCTCTTATAATAATTAAAACCTAGAAAAGACATGCATACGCATATACGTACATACATTTATACAATATATATAGTGGTGTTGGTTTAGTCAATTGAATTTGTGGAACATTTTCTGTAGATAATACTACTTTAATTCGATTTTGTGTTTTCATATATTATTTCCTTTTATTCTTGCGGGTTTAGTAATGTTAACTATTTGTTTTTACTTGAAGAGAGCGGCCGAGTAATACATTAGGATTAAAGAGAGATTTGGATAAGTTTCTTCCTCATCATTATCATATATATATATATATATATATATATCAATTTTTTTTCTCCGTGTTTTTCTCCTTGTTTCCGTATTCTTTCTGTTGAAGAGCGTAGCTCGAAACGTCAAAAACTTTCCGTATTCCCGAGCGTCATACTAATATATACTTTTGTTATTTACACCACATGTCCTCGTCTCTTGTTATTATTTGTATATTCTCCCATATATATATATATATATATATATATATATACACACAAAGACGGAGAAAGAAAGCGAGGGAGTAGTGCGAAAGTGAGCGACGGAAAGAGATCTTGTACGAAGAGAGATTATTTTCAGAACTCGTGTATTAAAACATTGCATCTTCTTATGGTAAGAAGAAAAGAGAAATGCGAATTTTAGTCTATAGCTGCTTTGAAAGTGCTGAAATATTCTGTTAGTCCCCTGTCGAATTTACAGCTTGATCTTAAAGATGAGTTTACTTTGGATTCTGTTCATCTGGAAATATAATGTTTAATTGCTATGGCGCGAATATTGATGATATTAACACCTCCAGCTAATGACGAAATCCCTCTACCACACCGAAAAAACTAATTGGCATTATTGCGACCAATTCCATTATTGAATTATGACTAACAAATTTATATTTCAATATTTACTATGCGCATTGCAATAATGTTGCAACTGGTGAATAAGTAATGCGATGTAGAAGCAATTGCAACCGCTTCTACTACCACTATTTAGGTCTTCAAAACTTGAAATTGTTACAACTATATTAATGAATATTTACATACCATCGAGAAGGATATTATGTTAGTTTTGCATTGTATAATTTAATACACTATCGTACTTGATATGCAGTTATCTTATCAAAACCTGTGGTTTGGAAAAAAACAAAAACGAATGATGCAACCAGGATGTAATTTCAGGACAGAAAGGAGTTCACTGATATTGTCACCAACATCGGCTGTACAGTTTACAGATTCAATAATTCTCTGATTATTATAATTTTGGAACAAAATGGCAATATATAGTAGCAAACTATGTCTCTATTTATGTTTTTCATGAGTCTGATAATTCCTTATAGCAGGAATATGGACGCACCTTAAAACCAGGAAATCTACATAACCGATCCACAATAATAGTGTCAGATGTGTTCATGATTCTGGGAAAGCCTGTCGCAGGAAATCATCTCGAAATGACACATAAATCAAGCTGAAAACAAAATCTACATTCGTAAAATGAACACTTTTTGATAATACAAGAAACAATCAAAATTCGTGAGAAAGAGCGAAAGCATATTGTGCAGAAAATCGATCTTAATTGAAATAGGATTAAGCTGCAGAAACAAACATGTTATTATATTGAATAATTGATTTTTCGTTCTAGTATTTTCTTACTTTAAAGATCTGTAAAATGTTTGTCATTTCAACTCTTTGTCTTCAAACAATAGCATTGAAAAATATTTCTGTGCAACAAAGTAATATGGTTATTCAAAGTAAAACGCGCAACTCGCAATATTAAGACCGATCTTGAGGGGAATGAAAATATGAGTATGCTGCGAATAGGGAAATATTGGCAATGCATGCTGAAACGTAAATGTGTTCTTTAATTTGAGTTTATATGTATAACAGCAATATGCTTGTTGTTTTCGCCTCCAGGCTTCATTTCATCGAGTCACTCGTTCCATTCCCCGAATCAGTGTTTTCATACGTATATAAATGTCTGTGCAAGTGTATGCGTGCAAAGGAACGCACGTGTGTATATTTTCAAACCATCATATATTACAACACGTCTCAATATATGTGCACATACGTAGCAGGCAGTATAAAGGTATAACGTATCAAGAGACTGACTAACAAATTAATGATGAAATAATATATATATATATATATATATATATATATGTATATATATATGTATATATATATGTATATAT
>NC_068999.1:18232277-18233028 GCF_001194135.2 Octopus bimaculoides | reverse complement strand
ATATATATATATATATATAAAACGTATGGGATGTAAGTATATGTGTCTAGGTGTTAGTGTGTTTAAATAGAAGTTTCTTGAAGTGAAAACCTAATATAATCCTCCCTGACACTTATATATTTACTTTGGTGTAAGTTCTCATATGGTATATGACTAAGCAAGAAATTTAGAATTAGAAATACAAGTAATGTAGTTAAATGAGTTGAAATCTAGAATTCGTTTCCAATATTTGAAAAAATAAAATCACAATATATACATTATACATTAACATAATTTCAGAATACGGATGTGACAGAGAATTGTAATTCTTATATATTAGAGTTTGTTCAAGAGCTGCTTGTATTTATGTATAGATTCTTTGTATTACATTTTTTTATTGCATTAAAATATTTTGTGCAAAGATTTATACTCGAAGCAAATTAGCATTTAGATCTTAACGCTATAGAATATTCTTACGGTGAAATTGCTTAAAAACTTAACGAATGCGACAAGTATTAAAGTAAATTTTGCTTTCATAAAATACCTGCATATACAATTTTAATGAGAAGGTAGAAATGGATTTTTGGCTACTGTAGATGTCATTCTTGTGTTTTATACATCTAGAGGTTAAAAGTGATATAATATGTACATATCAAACCGATATCGAATACAATATACTTTGGTCATTGCATACGTGTATTTATGAAAATATCCGACTGTTTAACCAATCTTTTAACTTATAAACGGGTGTACATATAATTATATATATATA
>NC_068999.1:18229946-18231783 GCF_001194135.2 Octopus bimaculoides | reverse complement strand
TATATATATAAATATATATATATATTTGGTCATCCCATAAATAATACGCTTTGTTCAACTGCATGAACTAAAAGTCGGAGTGGGACAGGATAAACTACCTGCACCTACTTCCTATAAAATGAGATAGGAATTTAACCATGTCATTATTCTTAGGGCAAGTTTGGAGGAGTACAGGTCAATTTATAAAAGTTATTCTTTCAAAGCTATCATTTAGAAGACAAAGGAGTTTATTTGGTGTATGTTTATTGGTGAGTTCAATAAAGAAAGTAGCGCAACGGAAAATGCGAGGAATTTTAACGTAGTATATGAAGATACGAAAATAAGCGTACGACGGTGGATCCAGAAATCCGGATCCGGAAACTACAAATTAGAAGACGAGCCACGTAGAGCTCGACCAGAATATCCTGCAAACCCTGATGGAATAAAACTTCATGGTAACAATTGAGAATCTCCTCGAGGAGCTTGGATTTGGACATTCAACCAGATATTTAAGTCAGTGCTAGAAGATAAATTACCATCTTTGCTTTCAAGACAAAGGGTATTCTTCCACCAGATAATCCTCTGTCACATACAGAGAATATAACATTCTAAACGCTGGAGCAGTTTCAATGGTAAACGATGCCTCACCTGTCATATATGCCGGACATTGCTCCATCCGATATCACCTATTCCCCTGTCTTCAAAATCATTTAAACGGAAAAAATAGGAATTCTATAGATGAGGTTAGAGACAAGTGAATATTATAAGAGGGGCTGTACAAGTATACCAGACAGTTGAACGACTATTGTAGAAAATGAAGGGGAGTATATTTTAGATCAAACAAGAACATTGTTAAACTTAAGTTTGAAAAATAAAAGAAGTATCCAAACCTCATTAGTTATGGGATAACCTAATATATATACATAATTACAAATAATTAAAGACTATTTCGCCTCTTATTTTATCCGTATTTTCACTGAGTATATTGAGGTGAAGCGATTATAGTAATGTAGCATATGTAATACTCGTAAATTTATAGACGCATGCTAATTTTTAAAATATCTGTCTTAGTAATTGGAATAATTTGTGTGGCAGAGATTGGTAACAATTTTTTTTTCTGAAACAATCACTGAAATGTACATATGACCAAATAACGCCGTTGCAACAGATTTTCAATTGTTTTTATATCCTTTTAGCTTTACAACACTTTCAATGATGTTGGAAGGCTATTAATGTTAAGATACAAAATAGAGGCAAGGTTATATTTAGATGTTCATACGCATACACAGATGCACACACACACACACACACACACACACACACACACACACACACACACACACACACACACACACACACATATATATACATATGTATTTAGAGAAATATAACTAGATATATGTACGTATGTATGAATGTATGTGTGTATGTGTGTGTGTGTGTGTGTGAAAGTGTGCCTATGTATGTCTAAGTGTGTGTATGCGTATAATGTTTTGAGAGAGCTAATCAGATTAGTAACTGTTATTCTTAAGTGATCAGCTGAATTTTCTTGAGTGCCTGGGAAAACAAACCACAGACGCTGCGGCGAAAATATTTTGTCCTTTCAGGATAAGTGCATCATTATTCAATTATTGATTTACGTATTAATAAAGGATGGCACAAATATACCTTATATACTAGGAAATATATAAATAGCTTTATAAAGAAGTTATCTTTATTATTCTTAATAAACATAAACATAATTCAGCTAACTTTCACAGAGCTACACACATATACACATTCATAAACACAGATCAGATGCACACGCACAAACAAACATATATATATATATATATATATATATATATATATATATATA
>NC_068999.1:18222945-18224662 GCF_001194135.2 Octopus bimaculoides | reverse complement strand
ATATATTTGCCCACAGGCATATGGCGTGGTTGTTAAAAGCGTGGGCTACTAACCCCAATATTTCGAGTTCGATTCCAGGCAATGACCTGAATAATAATAATAACAATAATAACAATAATAATAATAATAAGATGAAGAAGAAGAAGATAAAAATATCCTTAGGAATGAGAACCTAGTTTTGAATTTTTCTCAAGATACCCGATGAAGGCTGGAGGGTAATCAGCGAAAACGTTGTGTAGCAACGAACAAGATGAGGACAAATATCTGTCAAATGTGTGTATGTGCCTGTGTTTTTCTGTGTGTGTGTGTGTGTAACTTTAGAAGGTGAGTGTATCAGAATTAGACTTCGTGTGGTGCTTATACGAAGTATGAAAATATGGGCAAATATTAAATTCATCTGCATTTTATTGAGGGAGATGATGGTTGGGTCAACAGAATTTAGCGATTATGTTGCCCTAAGATCTCTCTGTTTCATATTCTACCCTGTATTTTGATGGTATACCAAATGGTTGGATGGTCATTTAATGTTATTCAATCAGTGTTGACCTGGACATTCTAATAATGACCAGCACATGACCAACAGGAAGGTCTTATACTAGTAACTATGAAATAAATGTGTTTTCCTAATTCATATATTTTGTTCCAGTATCAAGATTTACCTGACATAATTATATACTGCTTCGATCCCCTCAGTAGAAACTATAATTGCTGAATGCTGAACCATTTGTACACAACGTGGAACGTAAAATAAATATCTAACCAGATATAGAAATTTCAAACTTATATTGATACGACATAAAAAAATAAGATAAGCCATAAAACATGTGATACAATTTTTCTCATCTCGTGACACCTTAAGAAACTTCTAGTGTCTTTTTGTTGTTCTTTACGCAGGAGAAACTGTGTTTCTTGCTAGTTCATATTGATAGATTTTTTTTATCGTCCGCTCTACCTTACTTTTATTAAGCTAATTTTGATGTATTTTATGCTGCATTTTCTATTTTATAATATTCTTTTACACTTACATATGTATTCGAGAAATATCTAATCTAGAATTGCAGTCATAAACATTTCGGTTTCATTCGTGCATATTTTTATTCATGTATATTTTGATTATTCAATTGATTGCTTTGTATACATAACATAATTTTAGACGATTATTGCATTTATAATATCATCCAAATTTTTACAACTGCTGTACTGAAAAAATATTCTGACGTGCATCAGAATAGTAGTTACATGTTCTGCAACAGCATCATCATATTATACTGTATGTGTAATATCAAATAACGTTTGCTGCAATGTTCACTGTTTCAATCCACATTTCCTAACCTGTATTATACCAACCCTGAGATCGTTTATATCCAACTAGGTACAAGTCATTAATTGAGCGGGGTAGTTCACAAAGTAGAGAAACACTATAGGAAATCCATGAAGTACCGATAATTCGTAATGACGTTTGCGAAATTATGATAAAGGTACAATACAGTTAGACATCACGAAGAGTATCAACAAACATAGCTAAATTTATATAGTTGGTTCTTATATAATTTGAAGTTGAAAAGTTTCCCTCAAATAATTGTTATCTAAGCATTTTATAGAAAAAATCTACTTTCCAATATGCGTTAATTCCATCAACAACATGTGAGGCATGTCTCACCGATACGTTTAGTTGAATGTATTTCGGAAGAAAACAGACAGAGCCGAATATATATAT
>NC_068999.1:18217146-18221101 GCF_001194135.2 Octopus bimaculoides | reverse complement strand
CATTTAATCAATCTTCAAGGTCCCAAGTTGTGACCGGAATGTTTCAACTGTAGTTGAATGGCTGCCTTTTGTCCTTTATATACGTTCCTGTGGACAGCAGTAGTAGTTGTTTGGTTATTTTTAGAGATGATGCCAAACAATTTTTTAATGTTTATTTTTAAAACCAGTAACCTAGCATATACATATCTGAAAATTAAGAAAAAATTGTATTACACGCATATAAGAAGGGATGACCACCAAGTGGACATCCGATATGCTAGAAAGAGGTCATCAACGACCCAATCACAAAGAAAAATAATGTTCTGTGGAATAAATTAAGCAAACACCAGAACATAAGCGGTTATGACAAATTAAAAATATACAAAATAAAGAATTAATCGTACACGGATTTCCCCATGAACTTTTTGACTAACGTGAAAACGTCCGTGGTTCATCAGTACAATCGTTCTAAATTCAATATAATTTGCAGAACTATACACGAATTGTCTTCATAAAATTTGACGTGCGTGCAGTTTTACCGATTACATTGGGGTTATTTTCAAAAGTCTCAGCTCTGGCGTGCTAAATTCCAGAAACAGTTCTGCAGAGGATAATTCACTGCAGTATATATTGCCGGTTAGAGAACATAATTATTTAAATTAATATTTATATACTAAGGGTGATTAATTGAATATTAATTTAATTAACATCGATTTAAAATCAGTGGCCTAGCATATAACAGAATCTGAAAACTCAGAAAAATTGAATTACATGCGTTTAAGAAGGGATGATAAATCATAATAACGGTGGTAATGACGGTGATAGTTGTAATTATGATGATAATAGTTTAGCCAAAACTCATGTCAGATCAGAGGACATATTAACAATTATAAATAATAGGGGAAAAATGAAAATAATGTCTGTGATGATAATAATAAAAATGAAATGAAGCGGTTAGGATCTATTCTCTGATTGATGATAATTCTAATGATGATGTCATAATTAAAACACTGGTAACTGCGCAACCTGATAATCGCAGCCTCATATTAGTGACAATGAAAAAACAAAATATTGAGAATAACGGTGTTAAGGCGGCCGAAGACCTTGATGATGACAGTGTTACACAGGGCAAGCTCAAATATAACGGTCCGGCTCTAGCCTGCTGTTCTCCAGCAAGGAACCAGCACACATCGTGCAGATGGAACAAATAAATCAATGTTGTTACTGCCTGAGCAACCTCGTTGAGGAAAATGGTGTTTATCTGAGGGTTTACCGACAACGTATGTATGATGAAGAGAAGGAAAGAGTATTGTGTCAGCTCATGGAACAGAGGTTAAGTGATCGACGTCGAGCAATAAGGAAAAAAAAATCGTCGGTTCACAGAAGTAGGCCTTGAAGTTATCAAAAGGCGGGTATTGGAAAGCAGCAGCAGAGGAAACGATGAAAATACAGTTCCTAATGATACAAAGCAGTAAACAGATTTCAAATTTTAATGAACCAAAGGAAAGAAACAGTGATAACGTGCTCCATGAAAGACATATTCATGCTTTCGAAAAAAATAAATAAATAAAATTAATGGTGGTATGACAAATGGAGAAAGGCAATCTACGACAGAATAAGGGAAAACGACAGGAGATTGATAACGACATTATTTGCAACCTTTAAAATGTTGATCGGTGGAAACTGAACAAAGAAACGAGAAATGCGAATGAAATTCTGAAAAAAACATCACATAAACATCACAGAAACAAATAATTTCATGAAGACAGCAAGTATAGTTGCTGTAGAAAATGTGGGTATTGATGTCAAGACAAAATATAAAGGGATTGAAAAAAGAAAAGATCTATGGTGGAAACGATGAATATAGGCGGGGTTAGATATGTTCTCGAAGCACATTTCTGTGTTAGACCGAAGAAAGTGGGGAGCTTAAAAGAGAACAAAATTTTAGGTCAGAGAACAGAGAGTATAATATTAAAAGAAAGGGCATGAAAGTGGTAATGTGGAACTGAAAATGCGACTCGTTGCAGAGAACGCAAAAATGGTAAGATATGACTAAACAATGAAGGGTTACCACAGAATAGGTCATTCAGTTTAGATCAGAAGTTATTCTACATAGAAATAAATGGAGAATTTACGGCTGAAATGTTGATATCATATAACATTGAAAGTCAAATGTTTTGGAGTGACAACTGGAAAACGACAAGGAGCACAATAGTTGCAAGAACTAAAACAAACTGTAGTCTGTCCAAAATATTTCCGTGACGGAAGTGAACGAAATCAGCAAAAAAAATAGGCAACTCAATTCCAATAACTGCACTGATAGTATACTCCGTATCAACATTCTTGGATTATGGAATGTGTGAACCTATTTAGTATTTCATTGAATGTTGAACGACTGCCTGGAAAATGTATGGTGAAGTGGAGGACGGCACTGACAGCATACGGAAGAAGTTTAGGGACAATGGAAATTAGGAGAGGCATCTTCCAAGGGACGGATTGTCCGAACTGAACTTTGTTCTGTGCATGATACCACTAACACTGAATCTGAAGAAAGCAAAGTCTAGAAAGTCTAGGTATGTAATCAAAAGCTGCCAACAAAATGTCAGCTACTTGTTATTCATGGTTGACGTCAAACTTTAGTGTAAAGCTGAATCCAAAGTCAGTTCCCCCGTTGATACGATGTATATTATCAGTGCAGTTATTAGAATTGCGTTCGGACTTAAAACCAAATGTATGGACGGCCTAGTGATACTGTCAGGGAATGTTATGAACCAGATAAAAGAGACGAGGTATAAGTACTTGGGAATATTGGAAATGGATAAATTGATGGAAAAACAAATGAATAAACATTTTAAGGTGAAGTACTTGTGCAGACTGACACCGATCCTTCAGTCGATATTAAACAGAAGAAAACATCATAGCATAGTATGTGAAACTGCTACAGAATAACTATTATAAGAAGTAAAAAAGTCAGGCTTGTGTAGGATGGAGGATTGCAAATATAGAGCCCTGTACAAGCACTTGAAAATGAATAAAACTGAGAATAGATGGATAAAGAAAGGAATACATGGACAATGTTATAGGGATGTTGAAGATACGACTGACAGAGAAAAAGATGGCTATGGATAACAAGAAATGATTTGTAACCGGATACGGAGTCTCGAAAATGAGATGCCCAAGAGCAATTTTTAAGAACCAATTACATCAAATACAGAATAGACAACACATCAGAAAGTGATAAGTGCAGAATTTGTGGAGAAAATGGTGAAATCATATGTGATATTATTAGTAAATGTACGCCAGTAAGCCAGAAATAATATAAGAGACGTCATGATGATATAGCAATGATTGTCTGGAGTTGACAGAGCAAAAAAGTACGAAAGGAAAACCGAAAACATCATCGAAAATGATAATGCAAAGATCCTATGGGATTTTATGATTCGGTGCGACCAAGATAATGAGAATGGAAAACCAGATATTGTGTTAATTGCGAAAGAAATCAAACGCTGCTGGATCATAGATATAGCATGCCCAGCTGACAACAAGGTCTGCGATAAAGAAAACAGAAATGTCGATCGATACGACTGGTTAGCTTGATTAGCTGTTAAGCAGTTATGGTGGATTTAAAACGTGGTAGTAGTACCAATAATTGTCGGAGCCCTGGGAACATTGAGTAAAAATCTTGAGAATACATGGAACAAATAGTGATTGCAATAAGGGTAGAGCACTTGCAGAAAACAGCACTGCTTGGAACCGCTCGAATACTCCAGATAGTGCTCAACAAACAAGGGGTGGTAACTTAGTTCACTGGCAGTGAGCAACTGTCACCGAAGTAGTTCTCCAGCGATAGAAGCTGTGCAAAAACAATAAATGATGATACTAATAATAGTAATAATAATAATAATAATAATAATAATAATAATAATAATAATAATAATAATAATAATAATAATAATAATAATAATCATACGATAGA
>NC_068999.1:18215121-18217136 GCF_001194135.2 Octopus bimaculoides | reverse complement strand
ATCGACAATTGCCTTATATATGTACTTGTTGGGATCTACACACATAATTCCTGCCTGTTTTAGTTGTGTTCTCTTTTTTTTCAGCTATTCGACGTGAGGGGAAAATCAATGGAAATCTACTTAAAAGAACGGTGGTGGGGATTAGAAAAGTAAATACAAGATACACACAAATGTACAAAGATTTAAATATTCATAGAAATGATTCGTCTGTATTGTCAATAAATATTTTTTAAAACTCGTTGCCTAAAGCAACGTTGAGTATTTAACACGTTTTATAACTTTTGTTGGCTGCTTCTCATTTTGCACGTTTAAAAATCTTCCTAAATGAAAGGGTATTGCGATCTCATGAATACGAATTCTAATGTAGATGTAATTTTCTCTATAACACATATAATTGAAATATGTGTGAAAGTTTCCGTCATATTTTTGGCATCTCTGAAACTATAACTTTGCTAATTTAGATAATACCAGGTAATAAAGCAATACACGAATCTAGCATAATCTTAATGAAAGTCTCCACTCATTGTATATTCTTTGAACAACGTTCATTTATTGGTGTTGGCTTTCTTTTAGTTTCCTTATTTTGTATTCATCTCTATATGATGTACATCATGATTTGAAAATCAATCCACCATCGGACAAACCAAAATTTGCTTAAACTCTCAATTAAAATTTGGTCATTGTAATCCTTCATTAATTTTTTTTTCTAAAGTTCATTTTGTATTAAATCTACACGTTTAGGGAAATACGACTTTAGGCATTATCGAATTTCTGATATTTGCACATTTCAAAAACCCTGCTACATTTCTTTTCATACGGAATCCACAGATTTTCCAAAAAGTTAGAGATGATAATCTATGGATTATAGCAAAGCTATTTAGTAGATTAGAGAATGCGATTTTCTAAACTCATTTTCCCAGCATCAAACCGCTTGCCCCATTCTTCCACACTATGGAAGCAGCAGCAGTAGCAGAAGCAGCAGCAGAAGCAGCAGCAGTAGCGGAAACAGCAGCGCCACTGGTAGTAGTAGTAGTAGTAGTAATAGTAGCAGTAGCATCAGCAGCAACGGTATAAGGGACATTGGCAGCAGCAGCAGCAGCAGTAGCAGCAGTAGTAGTATTAGTAGTAGTAGTAGTAGTAGTAGTAGTAGTAGTAGTAGTAGTAGTAATCTTCTATTGTCTATATTACACATAAGTGTAATTTTTTTACGAAGTGAAGATGTTACAAGTTTTTGCACAGCAAGGATACACCTCTTCCTGGTATATATGTATTTACATATGGCGGTAAATGTTATATATCTGAAATGTATGAGTATAATCTTGCTTTATAAGAGTACAATAATAACAAGGTTATATGATCTACAGTTTACTCGTCTGCATGAACGATTATCCCTCGGACCAAATTGATTCCTTTCCATGTATTAATTTCGTACTGTATCCCATTACCATGAATTTTCCGTAGATATTTAAAATGGTGTAATACTTTCAATGTAGGACACCACGGACATTGGTTTGGTCTGTTAATCATTTTGTTGCTGTATAAGTTCTTCAAACACAAATTGTTGTTTGACTCATTCTTCAGAACATCCTTCAAATTTGCTTTTATGACCTTAATCTATTTCGCTAAAGGTAATCGTGTTCTTCCTAATTGAGTTAATAACAGTCCTAAAATATAGGCTGAATTTTAGGGTCGGCAATTATAGACCTGAATTACTGATCTAAGTCAGCGATTGCATTTTTCACATTTCTTAATATTTGATCTTTCTCTACGCAAAGGAGATCTTCGTCGCGCATACCTCTTTATATATACGTGGTCTTTTGCTTGCGTTTTGGTTCTGAAGCATTCTCAATATGATATTAGTGGGGCTACCACATTAACGTGAAGAGCCTTCAAATAAACAATACATGTGGTATACATACACAGACACACGTGCACACACACACACACACACACACACACACACACACACACACACACACACACACACACACACACACACACACACACACACACAC
>NC_068999.1:18212724-18214767 GCF_001194135.2 Octopus bimaculoides | reverse complement strand
CAGAGAGAGAGAGATATAGGCTTAGAAGTGGCTGTGTGGTAAGTAGCTTGCTTACCAACCACATGTTTCCGGGTTCAGTGCAGTGGCACCTTGGGC
This sequence comes from Octopus bimaculoides, assembly GCF_001194135.2. Taxonomy (NCBI): domain Eukaryota; kingdom Metazoa; phylum Mollusca; class Cephalopoda; order Octopoda; family Octopodidae; genus Octopus; species Octopus bimaculoides. Next base: position 18,214,671 of record NC_068999.1, on the reverse strand, counting down.
AAGTGTCTTCGACTATAGCCTCGGGGCGACCAAAGCCTTGTGAGTGGATTTGGTAGACGGAAACTGAAAGAAGCCCGTCGTATATATGTATATGTGTATATATGTGTGTTTGTGTGTCTGTTTGTCCCCTCAACATCGCTTGACAACCGATGCTGGTGTGTTTATGTCGCCGTAACTTAGTGGTTCAGCAAAAGAGACCGATATAATAAGTACTACGCTTACAATGAATAAGTCCTGGGGTCGATTTGCTCCATGAAGGCGGTGCTCCAGCATGGCCGCAGTCAAATGACTAAAACAAGTAAAAGCGTAAAATAGAGTAAAAGAGTATACGAGTTGTGCATTGAGCATGAAAGATTAAATGATACGAAGCTATGACAAAATTCTTTATCGTGTATTGAACACCCTGATGATTTAGTCAATAAGCGCCGCAAAATAATCTGCACACGCATCCACGCTTTTCCTCGTGATTCTAATGTATTTGATAGTGTGACATACACAGTGGAACGCGAAAATGTCCTACAGAAATTATCTCTTCTATTAAAAATCGGCGAATTAACGACACTGCAAAGAGGCATAATTAGCTTAACCAGTGACTTTCATAGAGGAAAATGTATATATTGGATCTAATGCTTGATGACAACCTGGCTGAATAGTTTTCATACGGGCAAATTTCTTAGAAGCATTTCTTCCGCCTTTACCTTCTGAATTCAAATTGCACAGAAGTTAACTTTGCCTTTCATCAGTCGCCATCGATAAAATAAGTACCAGTCGAGAACAGTGGTTGCTCTAAGCGACTTATCAGGTTCTTCTTGTTCCAAAACCTGAAATCAATATATTAAACGTAATCGGAGCGCTGCACGTGTACATGAAGGTAAAAGTAAAAGCCATAGCAATAATGTCATTCCGACCAAGAACGGATGCTGTATCATATAAAAAAACAAACAAATGATATCTGATAACATTGTAAGATTAGAGGATAGATTGACTTGATATCTCAGGAGTATGAAAGCATATATATTGAAGAACTTCAGGAATGATGCTGTTTGCAGACTTTATAATTTCCTCTTTCTGTACACTCGTAAAAGCTGGCCTCTTTTCCCCGGAAGTTCCATGAGAAGATCTATCAAGTTCAATATTCTAAAGATACCCAAAAAGGACTAGCAATGAGACACGCCTCGAAGTGTTGGTTAATATGTTACTTGTTGCCATGCCCAAACGCCTACGAGATCCAATCCAAAGCATGTGTAACTCTGAGATCACTGTTAACGATACAGACAGTTTGACGACGATTTCAATGCACTAAACGCTTTAAATGGGTACAAATTGCAACTGCGATGTATATGGAGACTGAAGCTTCTGTTCACGTCGAAACTATTCTGAAATACTTCTGAATTTTTCACGGAAAGTATATATGGAAGTGGTATTCCTTTTACTAAATATGTGTAGCATATCCATAGCTTATTTGATGTAAATGAAAAGTAATATTCCAATATGAATCATGGCATAATTGCTTGAGAGAGAATGCTTAGTGACATGTCTTCCACCTTTAAGTCCCGAGTTCAAAATTAGACGGGATCGTCATAGGCCCTCATGAATCCGTGGTTCATAAAATGAGTAACCATTTGAACACTAGGGTCGATTTAATCGGCTTACTCATTGCTTAAAGATGCTGGCCTTGTGCCGCAATTTTAAACTGATATTTCAATAGGAATTAAAGACGAGGCGATGCAGATTTTTTTCTGTTTTGGGGACTTTTCTCCACCGATAACATGGTGTATATTCTATTCCGATTTGCGCAAATTGTATTACTTAACTATACCACGAGAGAAAATAACCAAATGCCGTTGTGTGTTTATCCTGGGATCAGGTATTATTTATGTATATATAGATATGTGTATGTATATCTATCTATCTATCACACATGTATATATATATATATATATATAT
>NC_068999.1:18209330-18212542 GCF_001194135.2 Octopus bimaculoides | reverse complement strand
TATATATACATATACATATATATGAACATTTGTGTGTGTGTGCGCGCACGCGTGCGTATATGTGCCGCGCTGTTTACCCGAAACGTGATGTATGATAATATGTATTACACCCTGCAAATATTGTGCTTGTTGTATCAGTGGAAATAACAATTTCCATGTATCTATTTATATTTGTGTTTTCTCACAAGAAGTAAATACACTGCATGAAATCGCATACAAGATTTCGTTAGCCCACAAAGACCGTCTCAAATTTTCCTATAAACATCCTGATGAAAAGGACAAAAAAAAATGAAAAATAACACTCTCCTTTTCAGTATATTCAACTATCGTATCATTATTTCGCAAAAATCTCGTTTATTTCCATTATTTTTATCCTGTTGGCAGAAATCTCATTACTAGAACAAAATGATTCATTTTACGTGCTTGGAAATTTCACCTCTTTCACAATACATTATTTGGCCGATTAGACTTACTATAATTGAATTTCTGTTTTTTTAATACATATATTTTTCACTTTCTAATATTTGTTTTTAATTTCTTTTTATATTTCTCTATTTATTTTCATATTTTTCATTTCTCTGTCGCTTAACATTCCTCGAGACATTTAAAATCATTATCATATTTCCAATAAAATATAATTTCTTTCAACATAATCGTTTTGTATGTCAGTTTTTAATTGACAGTATAGGTCTTGAATTGCTAATTCTCTTTTACTGTGTAGTTTCACACGTAAGGATACTAGCCTCATGGATATATCGATTATCTTTATGATTTGTGCAATTCTCACCAATATTTTAGGACATATTCTGAGCGCGTGTAATTTGGCAATCTTAATGATATTCAGTTGACAAGTTGCTTCTTTCATATATCTTTTAACAAATATACTTAGACATTTAGTTTCTATACGCCTGTTCAAATATATATCTGCACGTGTATATATCGCTGTGTGCGTGTATATGTATGTATGTATGTATGTATGTAGTAGTAGTAGTAGTAGTAGTAGTAGTAGTAGTAGTAGTAGTAGTAGTAGTAATAGTAGTAGTAGAGTAACATCAGCTTTCAAATTGCATTAGGCCTTAATATTAAATGGATAAGGGCTGTGAGCAGTTGATGTGAGCAGAACAGTTGATGTTCTTCACTTACTCATCGCCTTCACTTTTCTATATTCCTTCCTCTTAAGTGCCAACGACCCAAGATATTCTTCTCGGAAAATTTCTGCTCGTCAAACTGGCAGTGTTTTATTTTTTTATTACTATTTTTTACTTCATTTTCAGGGTAGACTCACATCTGAATGTTCGAACATAAAATTAAAAACGACTTCTAATGAAAATGAACAAAATTTAAAATCGTGTTGTTACTAAGTGTCTACAGAAAAAGGGTTTTTCCCACAGTAACATTCATGGTGATGTCGTTGCTGCATTAGGGGAGGAAGTTAAAACTTCATCAGCAGTGTAGACCTGTGCAGCTGAATGTAGGAGAGTCTTGAAGATGACCAAATGTTTCGACACCCTGCAGCTGTCACCACCCAGGATAATATTGAATGTATTCACCACAAGGTGATGAATGAAAGGCGACTGAGTATAAATCAAATAGCCAATACGTTTAGAATATCCCGTGAGAGGATTGACAATATTCAGCAGAATGAACCAGACAAGGATTCTGCTCGGTGGGTGCCATGTTTTCTGACACGGGATCCGTTGCGCACTAGGCTGGTCACATTACGACGAATTCTGATATAGTTTCAGGAAGATTCGCTGGTTTGCTCGAACATTCCCTAACCCAGGATGAATTGTGTTTCGAAAACTTTGAGCCAAAGACACAATCCATGCGGTGAAAACCTGTACCCTGACCTGCTCCAAAAAGACCAAAGTAGATTCAACGGCATGGAACGTAATAGCATCAAATTTTCAGAAGCCGAAATATTGTAGATTTGGATTATATTCAAAAGAGCTACATAATCAATGGAGAGTACTTTGCTAACTTCCTGAAGCAGATACAAAAGGCTATCATTGACGGCATTTAGGTATGTAAGGCCCTGCGGGGGGGGGGGGTATTGAAGATTTTTGGGCCCAGGAAGCCCAACTCGTTGCAGTATTTGGTCTTGTATCTTCACCATTGTGTAACTGATATTGCCAAAGTTTCTTAGAACTGAACGAGTTTGGAGATATATTTCATTCTAGAGAGTAAATAATTAACTTTCTCAGTCTCTCCCAGTAGCTGACATGTCGCATTGATTCGGTAGATTCGCCGAATTACCTTGAGATCCATAGTGAATTTTACATTGTGTGGTAAACATAGTCGGGAGCAGTAATTTAAACGACTGAGAACAAATGTCCCTCAGAGAACTATCATTTCTTGTTCACTTTTCAGAAAGTTTGAAGTATCAATCTGGCCATCCACCTGCATTTCATTGCTGACTTAAGAATATTGTCCCGGAAAGATGCATCATTACTGATGTCTATACCCAGCTCGCGCACTGCTTTTGGTTCACGGATTGCCAGTGTACCCTGTGTGCTTTTTATTGAGCTTCGTGTGTTGATAGCGTAGGGCTTGGAGTTTTCCAGCATTAATCTGCAAGTCATTTTCCTCAGCCCATCATTTGTTTTACCTTGGAGGTGGCCCCGTTGGCCACCACTATTTCATTTCTATATCAAAACCATTCTCCAAGTTTTCCGACGATGCCAACCTTAAACAGTTTCTGATATCATACCGTGGTCGACTTTATCAAAGGCTTTTATATCACGTCGATATTTGAGTTATTGAGCAGCTGCTTTAACACCCAGTCATAGTGCTTCTACCTGACCGGGAGCTTACCACGTGCAAGGAAGCGATGGAAAAGAAACTACAGTGGATTTTTCTGGGGATCCAACCAGGATAGCAGTTGAGTTTGCATCTACGACATCTATTGCCTGATTGATATAATGTATCCAATTGTTACTGCCTCTTTTTCTTCCTGTGAGGTAAAAATTGCGGAGATTTGCTTCATTTCGTGTGGTGTAAGGGTGGGGTAAGTCCCTTTTAATGTTTACACACACACAAACACACACACACACACACACACACACACACACATGCATACACATGGCAAATGGTATGTGCAAAAAATGTCAAGTATTTGAGTGCATTATTGGTTGCATATACAAACCAAGGTGACCAATGAATGGATGAATGCGATGATTATAAACCCGAGAACACAACCACCTCCCTGCCCC
>NC_068999.1:18204855-18209153 GCF_001194135.2 Octopus bimaculoides | reverse complement strand
TATATATATATATATACATATATACATACATATATACATATATACATACATATAAGCATACACACACACACGCACATTCATACAAATTTGAAGTGTTTCAGACTTATACATTTCTCCTTCATCATATGTATACCATTTCGCTAAGGATGCGCGTGTGAGTTGAATATATTACGGTGAATTGTGCTTTTGAAATTGTCCTAGATGTATTCTCTCGTACATTCCCTTCGAGATTCGTGCAATTCCCATTGAAACCTGCAATAAAACGTAAAACTGGGATTATTGATGAGGGTTGGCATTTTGAGAGGACAACAAATATGTTGACACTGTGCATCGATGATTGCTTTAAACACAATCTTCTGAAAACTCTATAAATCCCTTTCCACTGGATATTGTATGTGCATCTCTTTTGTAATGTTCATCTTGATTGATCGGATTTATAGCACTGTTTGTATATTAAGTTGTTTTGATTTGTTTTGCTAATGTTGTATTCTCCATCATGTTCTTTGCGATTATATTGTGAATATAGGATTGCATCTATTACAGTAAAGCAGTAAGGCCTAATGTGATACTAATCCAGAACAATAGTAAATATAATGCGTATTAGGTCTACGTTAAGCATATCCGAATGATTCAGGTTATGAATGTTATCTTTATATACGATATTTTTCGCTTCTTCTATATTTAGTTTTATAGTAATATATTATAACTCAAAAGTTTTTTTGTTTTACTACGATCTATCCTTCTCCAAATCTTTATTTTCTTGTTTAAAAAAAAACAATTACTCTTCCAACTTAATCGTTTTTTTCGTTAATGTTTTACTGCGCATTATTAAATTTAAGGCTGTGTTTGCGGGAATTGCAGATTTCGGTAAAGAGATGCATTTTCCTGTAGAAATAAAATCTGCTTCTTCGTGTTAACGACCCGGGAACAAGAGATGCAAATTTGACCTTGGCTTCTCTGGAAAACACACGGAACAATCATGCGAATTTCAATTCATCACTACGGATTCGATAAAATAATGTAACAGTTACATATTTGGGTCTCTTAACAACGACTCTCCTCCGCTTCAAGTTGGTTGCTTCTTTGCACCTAAATTATAAAGCATGGTAATTAGCAGCAATATTTTTTTCTATTATTGTAGTATTCCAATCACCCAGACCCGCTTTCAAACACCTCATACATTCTCAATATTTTAGTCGTATTGCTTTACATCGCACAAATTTTATTCCCTGTTGAAAATAAATTCGACAGAATCCTGAGCAGTTGGTCAGTTCCACATTCATTCTTAATACGTGTGTTATTTATTCTGAAACATACCCGTTGAAATGTTATCACATAGCATACATATATGGAGGAGTAGGCTAAAAAATGTTTGGAACCACAATATTGATAATTCTCAATCTTAAGTGAAAACACAACCATCAAAACGTACCACGGATAGACGCTACAAAAACGACAACAAGTACTGACGAGCAGCAACGTCGACAAAAACAAAGTCCTTGATAATAAAAATAACGAAAGGTAAAGAAGTACATCGGCAACATTTCCATCAGCAACGAAAGAAACACTTATACCATTACGAATGCTGCTACGACTCCAATAGCTAAAGGTTTCCTACATGTTATTGAAATGCAAGAATCTATTTCTATCTCTACAGGTTTTCAAAGGAAAAAAAGGCAGCAATTTCCAAACCAAGATTAAAGGATTCGTGTGTTTGTCTCTCCCAAAATGGTGGACCACACTACTGCCGAGGCCATTGACGAAACTGTGACAACAGAAGTTGCGAAGATAACATAATTATCATCGTCGTCATCGTTGATTCCATCATCATCGTAGTTATCATCATCATCTTCATCTTCCTCATGGTCATCATTTTCATCATCATCACCGATATCCTCTTTAGCATCTTCATCGTCTTCATTATCCCCGTCAGCATCATCGGCATCACTGTCGTTTTGGTCATCGTCTTCATTGTCGGCGTCGTCATCATCGATGTCAGCGTTTTTCATCATCATCATCATCGTCGTCGTCGTCATCATCATCATCATTATCATCATCATCATCATCATCATCGCCGCACCATTACGTCAAACAGCGAGAATACAATCAGCAATTGCACTCACGAATTGAAGAGTCGCCATAACAACTTCAAATAAGCGGTATTAACCAAAAGCAAAAGAGAATATCGATACCACATGACTAACATCAAAAACGTTATCACTCAGTTCTTGCGCAGGACTACGAGATATAAAATTTCCATTCGCTAATTATTCAGATACCCTGTACTCCGAAGAGAGTAGATATGAACGGCGAAAATATTATGACTAGAAGGAGTTAAGGAGGTAAAAATACAAAACCTCTGCTTAAGATAATATTTAGGTTAAAAACAAATAGACGTATTCGGGAAAGGCATTGCAACAGACGTGCTCCCACAACAAATTCTTCAGTGCAAAGCATGAATTAAGTGTTACGAGACTTAAGGCATGCCTTCTACGACACGGAGGACATGAAAGTTATAAGATGGTGGAGGCGCAATCAAGAAACGAAGTTAAAACTCGGTGTTAGTGGTCAATGATACATGTATGTTACTGGACAATAAGCAAATGTGTAAAATATCCATCACCTGGCATCAATAATAACGGAATTTAATTGTGGGTGTTACTGTGAAAATGCTTAAAAGCATAGCTTTCAATTCTAGTTGAAAACAATATCATTTACACTTAGCATTTAAAGAATGATATGTTCTTTAGTTAGGGTAATCTAGATGGGCTAATTATACGACTATATACCTATAATTGGTATTACTGGAAGTCACATGTCTTGCACTATATTGGTTCTTGTTTTCTTGGGCATTTTGTACCTAATAAACTCTTCAGAAATCTCATTATTATGTCTATATAATTTTACAGAGATGTTCCCACCAGGATGTAATTTCAGTTTAATTTTAAGGTGTGTGCAATTAAATATGTATTACACTACGACAATCCCTGCTCCGGAAATAAGGTTACTTTCTTATCTGCGAAATCTTATTGAATAAGCTCTATTCTAATGAAATCTTAGAACTAAGCTATTATTTCAGAGTTATGTTCATGTAAAAATATATGATTAATGGAGCATTAAGTAGCTAATTATATTTAAAAATTCAGTGAAACATTATGTTTGTCAATGAGCAAAGTCCTCCTATATTTTTTATATGTATTTCCAATCTATTCCACCGCTGATTAGAAAGTATAGCCTACACGATTTGGAGGAAAATGAGATCAATTAATCACAATGGAATAGTATTATGTTACATTTGCTTTTAGGGGAAAGTTGAAATAGTTTGTGATGAAATAATTATGAATAAAGCGCGTTGATAAGCTCGGCATTAACACATATGGAATGAATAATTCACATAAGAAAAGAAAATTAATACCACAAAGTTATAATAATCAAAATATATAAGAGCGATCTATATCCATTTATACGTAATGATAATTTACAGAGCAGGTTGTATATTGTTACATTTACGTAAGTAGAAAATTAATTGCGACTTATGTTATCTACATATTTACTAAAGTAAATATTTATTTGCGAAAAGTAATGGAAACAGATATAGTAAAACTGCAATGAGACCGAAATCAAAATTAAAGAATCACGAAGGAAATGCATGTATATAGACACTCCCTGGCATGCATAATGTATAAGTAAAACAGGTAAATAAATATATCCCTTAGCTCCAAAATGTTCGAATATTTAAAAATTAGAAATGGAAAGAGAATATTAGGAAACCGAATAATATTCTTTACTGTAGAGTGGATCTCTAAAATCCTGGGAAACTCAAAAGAGAATATTATTTGTCCTAATGACGAAATGCCTAGTTTTGGTTGACCTTTTAGTAGAAGTGATGGTGATTGAGTTGTTCCATCACCATGTCTCTGTAATGGTTCTTGTCCATGATAACTAACGTTCCAGCTTTGTCAGCTGAAAATTTAACGAACTGTTTTTCGTAAGAATTTTAATACTTCCAAGTGATTTTTAGATATGCTGTGTGTATTTTTCCTCAGAGTCATATCAGATTCAGTTGATTGTCGTAGGCAGCTAATATATTCTTCTAAATGTTTCTCTCTATTTAAGTGACGTCTGAATCCTGCTCTCTTTTTAACCAGTGATTCGTCTGCGTTAGTTGGATTAAAGTCAAATTTATCCCCTCAAAAACTAAAAATAATCTTTATTCATTTTTTCAACTACACCCCCCCCGCTCACACACGCACACGCACACACACACACACAAACACACACACACACACACACACACA
>NC_068999.1:18195259-18204840 GCF_001194135.2 Octopus bimaculoides | reverse complement strand
TATATATATATATATATATATATATATATATATATATATATATGTTCCTAGTCTACCATCTTGAACAGAAAGGAATAAGAGAAAATACACAGAGAAACAAATATGTGTAGATTTAGCGGTAAAGCATGGCATATGATTAGCAAAAACGTTTGAAAGAAGAGGTGAAAACAATGGGAGATAATAAATGGCTATCGATCCCAAATGAGGGTGTACGTGCATGTGTGTGTATTTGAGAATGGTGTGTATGAATCTTTAAATGCTTCTATGAATACGGGCTAGTGACTCTCACGTGTTTTAGTGCGTGTGTGTGTGTGTGTGTGTGTGTGTGTGTGTGTGTGTGCGTGCGTGTTTGCGTATGTGTGTGTGTGTGTGTGTGTATGTGTGAGTGTATGCGTCTGCAACATGTTGCTGCTCATATAGTGGTATGTTTGGTGACGCTATCAAAAGTTGTGTGTAGGTGTGTGGATGATGGTGTGTGATGTGCCTGCTGGGAAGTGGTTAGTGCTAATATATACACACGTATTCGTTAAGAAACTGAAAATATGTTGTGCATACATTGTAATGCAAACAATAATGCTTTCAGAGTTTGATTTCCTGTAATTTATAGTAAAGACTTATATTAATAGTTCTAGGTACATTTAAGAATCTTACGTCATCAGGATAAGAAGCCTTTCAAAGATCGTGATGGATTCAATATTTTTTTAGTGTATGCCAGGCAGTGTTCTTAGAGTATTCACAACATCATAGTATACAGCCTTGTGAGCTAATCATAGCCTTTATTGCAGATCGCCTGAAATCACGGCTAGAATGAATATTGGTAGTGTTATACTTTGCATTTATGTCACTCGACAAAATACGCACGATTTCTTGTTCCGCAATGATTTTTCTGAAATCGTACCAGCGACACGAATTCTTACACTCATTATACATAAGAATATTTTCTTTATAGTCTTATGCGAATCGTTCTAGGCTTTCTGCATTGACCTCTTTCGCCATTGCACAATACATCGGATTCATTTCACTCTTCGCACACATTCGTTAACATTGTTTTTATTAGAAATTCTAAAATCAAATATATCCTTTTTATGTCTGAGATTATGAAACTCAGTTATATTTTAGCCAGTTATTTTCTAATGTATATTTTAGATAATTTTTTCGAATCAGAATTAATGACCGTTGTGAATCCTTTATTTTCTTTGTTTTCTCTTTCTTCATAGCAATTATGATATAGCGCATTCTTCCTGATGTGTGCTCAGGCTTAACGAACTGCAATATATCTTGATGTGTAGGCTAAATTAGGGTTGTACAGAAGGAAATTGTCGATAAATATATATTACAGTTTGTTAACATTTTTGATTCAGGAACTGCCGAAATATTATCGATTAAAAAATCATTTACAATGTTCAACGTGACCAAAGATGTTACGTTGTTTCTTCCAATATTCTCTAGTTTTTGGGGGAAAAAAGCAAATTTAGCACAACTAAAAAAATAAAATTGTCATTATCATGTTTAATTCAAGGAATATATGAGAAACTATTCTCAGTTCTTTGTCGATACGTGATTTATTCTAGTTTACTCTTATACGCACACACAACATTGCAAGAAATGGGACCTGATTTCTATATTTCGAAATCATACTTCGATTCGGAGCTTCTTCAGTTTCTCAGAAAGGAGATTTTCGTGCAATAACAATCAAATGTAAGTCAGATACATCCGTCAATGAACATTCGTTGCGGAAGGCCAATACCTGGGCACGTTCTATGACATTCGATGCAGATATTGCATGAAGGCTAAGCCTGTTCCTTCGTGTAATATGTATATACCTCAGACTAAAATTCAGATCCGTCATCGCAATGTACACAGCCATATTCCAACTTTAGATTTCTATTAAGAACTCGTACTTTCTCCTAAAGTATTTGTTCCTAAAATCATGAATATTAAATTCGTTGCAGTTCAAATTAATTTATTAGGACACTGCTTAAATACAAATGGTTGGAATGATTACCTACAGACAAGACCTGCAAAAATTGTAAATGTTGTCTTAGGCAGAACTATTTGAAGTTGACGCTTTGATGCGTTCAATCTTACGAAGTCATTGTTAAGTAGTTTCGAAACATATTTCAGGTGTTTAAAAATATATCATGAGCGCATGCATAATTTGCAGCATAGATATTGATTTATGGTTTCCTCGTGAACGCTAACACAAAGGTGAATAACTTGGAATTTCGTGGATGTCATTTTGAGAAGATGATGGCCATCGAAACACTTACATGTAGAGCAAAGTATCATCAAATCACTTAGCTGTGATAGCAAACATTCGAACGTTTCAATAAAGAAATCTTTGGGAAGATCCGTAATCATTCTCAAAATAATGATGTAATTCTCATACATATCACTCTGGCCAAGCTGTGGTTGTTACATAATTAATATATTCGGGACGTCGATAAGGCGGTGAGCTGCTAGCATCGTTAACAAGCCAAAAAAACGCTTAGCGCCATCTTGTCCCTCTTTTTGTTCTGAGTGAAAATTTCGCCGAGATCTATCTAGCACCTCATCATTTCAGGATAGATTAAATAAAGACAAGTGAGCCACTGATGTCAATGAAATGGACATGTCGATGTAATCAAGCTATCGACCAAGATTGTAGGTCCTCTGACTTTAAAAGAAAGAAAATTGTGGGGGAATTTTCAGAGGTATTTGTTTATCCAAACTTGAAAGAAATATAAGTCTTTTTAACGTGTACAATAAGGATATGTGTTAAATAGATTAACTTATTCTGTAAAATAATTGTCTATGTACCTGCTATATTTTCTCAGAAAGAGTTTTGATGCAACCGCATGCAACATATAAAAGCTATTGAGCAGAGAATGTTCAATACATCAAGATATATGAAAATACGATTTCAGAAATGTATGTGATGATATCCTATTTATTATAATTCTACCCATAACATTTATTTGTGATACACTATGCATGATCCTTGTTGCGTGAATGCATGGATATCTCTTTGGAATCTCCAGTACACGTGATGTAACAACTTCGATTGTAATACACGTTCTACAATACTAACATAATAATATAGAACGAACTAATTCGAAATTCAAGACTTGGCAAACACCTCTATTCTCAACTAATATTCTAAAGTTATGAATGAAAGCATAGTTATACCTGGGGCAAAATGTTATGTATACATAAAAAGAACAGACATGTCTCTATGGCTCTGTGTGTGTGCGGGGGAATATGCGCGAGTGCGTGCGTGATCATGTTTTGAGCGCGGGTGCGTGTGTATGGATGTGTGTGATATTGTTGCTGCGAGAGTGTGCGTGCTTGTTTCTGTCTGTGCGTATATATACGTACGCGTGTGTATGTGGGTGTACATGCACGTAGATAAAATCGCCGTGAAGCAAATATGCTGCTCGGTAGATTTCAACTCACCTACATGTTTTATATCTCAGTGACGTAAATTGGAACGGGGCAAAATTATCATGACACACCGTGTCGTACACACACACATTTACACACTCCAACACGCGCACACATACACACACCTATTTCGTTTTAAAGGTTTGGTAACTACACTGAAATTTGTTGAAACGTTTCACATTCGAATCCAAAGAAGATTCAAAAAATAATTTATGTTACCTCGTTCTTAATAACAAAGAAATATTTGTGAAATGTCAAGAAACATTACAGTTTTGTGACTAGGTATTATTTGTTAAAATAGTCATGGACATATAGCATGTGTACCATTATTTAAATTAAATCAGTTTCCTGACTGATACTCGATATGATTTCTGATAAATATATGCCTGCATTCATGCCACTTTATATTATTCTCAGTAAGTTCATTTTTCCTGCAATATGTAAGTAGTACTTATAGATAATTAACACCGTAGCACCAAAATAGAGAAACGCAAAAACTGACGCCTACAATATATGAAATTGAATAACTGCGCATATCAGCAGGCCCCCAAAAAATGACCACTGACAGAAACGAAAAAAATAACAACGATGTATTTAATAAGAATCAACATGCGGGATAAAAAAACATTGTCAGTGATACTTTGTACGATAGAATTCAACTTTTTTCATTATATGTAGTTCATAAAGGAATTATGAATAGGAAATCCATTTCCGCTTTTACAGATGTATATAAACGGCTGTGAGAGACAACTCACTCATTTCATCCACGTATGAACTATTTCATAGAATTTGTGAAGGATTTTGCGAGTTGGTATTGATGTTTTTCTTGGGGAGTGTGCTGTGTCTATCGCTTAGTATTTATTTTATATGGTATAAGATTTCCATTAACTGATCCACAGAATATACATCTCTGCATATGTTTTTCTGCAGAGCCGGAAAATTTAAATGGTATCGAAAGGGACGGTTTTCATAGTCCTACATACAAAGGCAATAGGTTCAATTCCTAAATGGACTTCAGATTGAATATTCCTTAGCCAAATTAGCATGGTCATATTCACCAGAGGTTTTTCTTCTTATGATACCAAAATGGAAAGATGAATCTTAATCTTGAGGTTGCGGTTATGGGAAGAAATTGATTCAATGAGACAAAGAGGTATCATGGTTAAAAAATAACAATGAATACATGGGGTCCATACTACATGGATGAAGAGAAATACAATGCATTGTTGCAATATTTAAAACACTCAAATGTGAAATGTTGAGACATGTGGTACGCATAAAGTCGTTTGCTAATTCAAATTATTTTGGAAACTTGTACAAACCGAATTTGGAGATTGCTCAGTTTCTAAGCAGCAAGATATTTGTGCTATACAATGTAAAATGTTATTATGTTGAATAATTGTACATGCCAATACCTGGGCATATTTCACCACATTCTGTTATTCTGATTATTGCAGGAATGATATTTCTTTCAAAGATTCATATGTTTCTACATTAAAAAAACTTGCTTCAATACAATACTTGAAATTGTGAGAATTACTGGCATTGAACCTGAATTCACTGCTAGAATGATGTAAAGGATTACTGGAGTGTTGAAGACAGGCTGTATATTTACGTGTATGATTAAATAACGTAGCAATAAGCGCATATACACCTGAGATTCTCATAAGAAAGATTTTTTTCTAAAAGGCATTGTTGGAATACCACGTTAATGTTAAGAGCACTCGAAAGAAACCCTACTTCTCCAGTCGTTAAACGTAATTACTGCAGGGAACCTTAAATGCATGCAGAGATCTCCAATTCTAATTCGTTACGTTCATAAGCAACACTGTGTAGATTTCTGATAGTTTAAAGTAAATGCTCATATAAACGTGAGTGTTTCTCTGTGTGTGTGTATATATATATATATATATATATATATATATATATATATATATATATATATATATATATATACATATATATATATATATATAATACATATACATGTAGATATAAGCATACATAGATACATATGTATATATGTGTATATATACATACATATCTATGTCTATATATATATGTGTGTGTGTGTGTGCGTGTGTATGTCGGTGTTGTATTCATGGCAACATCCATTTTGTGGAAGTTTAACTATCATTTGCCTATATTTGCAAACCGATCTGAGTGTTATTTATTTAGGCCAAACTTGATTTTTCGAGAATATACTTCAGCATGTAATATATCTCAGATTTTGATTGAAAACAGAATCACAACATAGCGTAAAGCGTATGAAGCCTCACTCGTGTTTATACAAGTTTGGTAATGTATCTTATAAGTAGATATAAACCAGAAATATACATCTTAACTAGATATTTTATAAGGGATACTAATTTACATTTTGCACGCCAATCCACTTCCAAATTTGACATCGAAATTTCAAATTTTGATGTGTACTTTTAATTGTGTTCTCTGTATATTAGAAAGTAAATTTATTTTTGTAAATTCTCCGTGAGTATAAAAAGAATCAATATTATAGTTTCGGTACGTTCGTTTCCCACATTAGCTCACTTTCCGCATCAAATCCACGTTGTCTGAACATGTGCGCGGGTATACCACGCGTCTGCTGTCGAAGTGAACGTAGAATAACTTTAGATGCAGCGTTTTGCTCAAGGACAGAGCACAGCATCTGTTCTGGGAATTGAAGTCACGATCTAACGATTGTCAGTGCAACATTCTAACCATTAAGCAATAAACAGATCGTTGCCCAGAATTGTTTTAACTGTATAAATGAACATAAAGAGATACTTGCTTATAATTTTAAAAACATTTCTTCAATAAGTAGCTTGCTTACCAATCACATGGTTCCGGGTTTAGTCCCACTACGTGGAACTTTGGGCAAGTGTCTCCTACTGTGGTCTCGGGCCGACCAAAGCCTTGTGAGTGGATTTGGTAGACGGAAACTGAAAGAGGCCCGTCGTATATATATATATATATATATATATATATATATATATATATATATATATATATATATATATGTGCGTGTGTATGTGTGTGTGGGTGTGTGTGCGTCTGTGTTTGTGTGTCTGTGTTTGTCCCCGTAACTTAGCGGCTCTGCAAAATAGATTGGAATAAGTACTAGCCTCACAATGAATAAGTCTTGGGGTCGATTTGCTCGGACTAAAGGAGCTGCTCCAACATGGCCGCAGTCAAATGACTGAAACAAGTAAAAGGGTAAAAAGAGTAAAGAGTATAAGCAATTTACATTGATGTTGCTTGTCAGTACTATACTCCCAGTAAATGGTTACATTACACTTTCACTTATATATTCCGAAGTGATCATTATTGAAGTTACACTTTCACTAATACATTACGAAGTGGTCATTATTGAAAGTAACATACTTTGCACATCACAACTTAACCGTATATCGTGCTCAGCGCGTTTACTTTTGAGCTTTCTGATCCGTGAGATCTCATACCGTAGGAGATATTTACAGTTTTCGTCGTTTAATGTGCGAATTTCTGTTACGATAAATTATAATAGTAATGTATCAATAATAGCAATGTATTCTAAATTTTTATTATTTTGTTAAAGGGAGGTTTACTCAAAGCAATTTAAAGAGAGGTTCATTTAAGCGACTTAAAACTGACATTATTTACAAAAAAAATATTCAATGATAAATAAATCATGAACACGTAATTAACTCACGGATCAGAAAGTTTAAATGCAGACACAATGGGGACGATGTATGCTTAACCCATGGGCGAAACACAAATAAACTATTAAGATGAGCAAATCATGTTGATTATGTGCGAAAGTATAATGTAAATATTTACTGGGTGTAGAGTACTGACGAACAACATGGATGTAAATTGTTTAAATTTCAGAAAAGTAATACAATTATAAGCACGTATCTCTTTATGTTCAATTATACAGTTAATAAAATTCTCAGCAAATATCTGTTTTTGACTTAATCGTTAATATGATGCACTCACGATCTCTGGATCATGATTTCAGTTCCTAGACGGGATGGTGTACTCTGTTTTCGAACATAGCACTTCACCTCATGTAGCTTTGCGATCACCACGGCACCTGACGCGTGGTACACTGTGAAGTTGATAAGACAACCGTTATTTGACGGAGAAAGTGAGTTAATGTGCGGCACGTTCTTTTGATTGCAATAAACAAATCATTTGCGCATGTCGTATTCGGTTAAAGGTGAAGGCTCATACGTCACCTTCGACAGGGGATCCTGTGTTATATATATATATATATATATATATATATATATATATATATATATATATATATATATATATATATATATATATATATATATGTTTGTGGGTGTGTGCATATATATACGTGTGTATATGTATATGTATGTATACATACCTAGAGAGAGATGGTAGAGTGGGTGCAGACAGAAAAACAGAATTTTTCGTGGAAGATTACATTATGCAGTAAGCTGTCAATTTAAATGGCTTCCGTCATTGGCTAAAGAAGATATATATTTGCGCACGTATCTAGGAGACCTGGGTGGTTCCAGAAAACTATGTTCGCAAATTATGTTTTTGAAGATAGATATATCTTCCATTAATAAGAATATAACATTTTCCTTTCTCTCTTCAAACTACTTCACAGTCAAACTAGTTTTATTACTCAGCTAATTTGCAATTTATTGTGAAACACCATGTGATTTCTTTTCTAGCTCATTCTCGGCAAAATCCAAAGAATATGACTATATTGATTTTAGAGGAAAAAGATCTAAAAGAAGTCAGCTCTTTCACCTCTTTAGGATTTAATGTGACAAACGAGGCTAAGGTGGATAAAGAAGCCCACACACGTAAATAAAATGCATGTTCAAATTTGGTGAACTGTAACAGAGACTTACATCTCTATTCAGATAGAACTTGAAATCTATAAAAAAAAATCATCGTCAAGTTCTCTTGTACGTGGCAAAGCCTTCGACTCCCGACTGGAAAATATTAATGAATTAAATATTTTTCATATAATGCGCCTGAGTCAAATAAACGAAATAAAATCGAATGATAGATTTAGCGACAATAGTATTTTGTTCGTATGTATTTTCTCTAGCGCACAAACTTCATTAATAAAGACTCAGCTAAAGTGGTGTGGTTACGTTTTGCGAATGGATTATGAGAAAATTTCAAAGCAAGTCGTTTATGGGCAACTAAAACTTCACGACGGTAAGTTGGTTGACAAATTCTACTGTATAAATATAAATTTAGATAAAATTTAAAACGCCTCACCATAAAGCAAATGTAATGAGGGGACCAGTATAGCAAAAATAAGAAAGAGAAAATGAAATGAAAGACAAGACATTGCCATATATAGCTAGAAAATCTGATACTCAAAGAATCCATTACAATAACCAGTAGCATGAAATCAGAAAGTCAAATATCATTGTCCCAGTTGTGTATGTGTGTGTGTGTGTGTGTGTGTGTGTGTGTGTGTGTATGTGTGTGTGTGTGTGTGTGCGTGTGCATATGTGTGTGTGCCTGTATATCTGAAAGGAGTGTCAATGGGAAAGAGAAGGGAAGGTGAGAGAAGAAAGAAGAAAATTGTGTTTGCAGCTGCCCAGATTATTCTGCACCTTTTAAAATGGCCAACTAGAATTGAACCCAATTCGCTTGGTTCTCATATTTCTCTCCTACCATTTTTGAACTAACCAGCTGTATAGATGTAAACACTATTCCTTCTTCTTCCTTTCTTCCTTCCCTTCTATTTTACATTGACACTCCTTTCAGATACACAGATAGACGCACACGCACACACACACTCACACACGCACCCACAAACACACCCACACACTCTCTTCCACTGAACAATGATGCCAACTTTTTGAAACAAACTTTCTTCCAAACGTTGTCACCTGGTTTTGCCATTTTTAAAAAGCCCAGAATAAACTTATTGAAAGAACTGACTAGCTCTAAAAACAATTTTCCTTCTGTCTCCCATTGACACTCCATTCAGATACACAGGCACACACACGCACACACACACCAATACAAAAACTCACATACACAGAACACACGCACACACACACACACACACACACACACACACACACACACATTATCTCTCTCTATCGCTCTCACTTTTCCCTCCATTCCTCACCCTCTTTTACTATGCTATATATCTCTCCACCCGTACA
>NC_068999.1:18190239-18194433 GCF_001194135.2 Octopus bimaculoides | reverse complement strand
TTCTTGTTGGTTTAATTATCAGAATATTCCTTATTGCACATGTATCCATACCCCCCCCCCCTGCAATGTTCTAAGGGTGGATTAATTGCGACCTAAACTAGTTTAATAAGTTACATATTATTGATTTTTCCCCGAAGCTGAACTAATGAAATTACGTGGAATCGTTTCATCTTTCAAGATTAGAAGAAATACGTTTGGTTGAACAGTAAATGTCAGTCATTGATGTGTGTCTTATCCATTGTTTGGGAGAAAGGAACTTGCCGTTATATTGTCTTTATTGGTCGATCAACTTTCGGGGTTGCATGTATGTCATTTTACTGATTACGCGTGGGCTCGAAACGTGAAACAAACTACGAAAATGGATATTATAAAGTTGTTTACTGACATTCTAATGTTTCTTCCAGACTTCCACACACTTTGGGTCATGAAAATGGCTCATATATTTGTAGTATTAAATGAACTTATTCTCTGCACAAAACAGGCATCTACATACATAATCTCCATTTGTCACTCGTATATTTGCTGAAATCTGCAATGTGTTGTTTGTTCTCCAAATATCCATGCAAAACATATGGTGTTTCTTTGTGATAGTCATACTTTCAAGAGAATTTGAATATTATTGCCTTCCTGGTAAAGCATATTTTTAAGTAAACATCAGAAAACACTATGCCAATTCGCTGATCACAAAAAAGGTATTTCCAGTTTATTGCCAATAGGAGTTACGTCATTGGCAACGTCTAACTACGAACTAGGCAGAATATCTGGAAAGAAACAACCCGGAGGACAAACGTTTGGAATTTTGTTGAGATTTCAATTTTCATAAAATTAACACTAAAAGAAATATGACACCTTTTATGATGAAAACCATGTGGTAGTTACCTCTGAGTCGAATTTCGGAATAGTTATTACTCTTATGAGAACAGCGGAACGAGTTTCCTTCAATGCGACCACATAACCACCACAAGAGCTAATACCAAAAGTATCATTGAGAAAAATAGTTTATACGCATGCTTTTCATTATGTGTTATAAGCATTAACTTGATTGTATTGCATAGGTCCACGACTGCCTTTGGAATTTGCATGAATGCCGTGCAATCGAGTGTTTTTCTCTAGTTTTAGTACTTCAAGATTACCTGTACCTTGGTTACCAAATCGAAAATGTGAATATGAAGTATCCTGTGTGGATGATTCCTCCATATTCTTTCCAACCTCGCTTAATGGCGTAGAAATTCATTGCTCTCAAATGAAAATTTAATCCTAGTTTGTATAAAACTTAACTTATACAACTTTAACGTTTTCGTATACCATCGCTTCAGGGTGGATTAATGTTCTCTACACACTATTTCTAGACGCTTCTTTTCATTAAACCATTCAAAAAATAGTTTACAAGTGTAACCGAAGAATATAAATACAATATCCAGCAATCTCCATATTTACTTTTAGCAAACGTTGATATACAGAACATACTCTTGAAATACTAGTTCTTATATAACTGCATTTGTATGACCATAAGAATTCAATAAATATCTTGCTGATTTGCTTCCGTATATAGCATTTCATTGTAATGAAATATTCATTTAAGTAAGATAAGAAATACATTCCTTTCTTAAAGTGAGATCTGTTGTAATTATTCAAATGTAGTGCCTTCTTTTTCTTTCTTTCTTTCTTTCTTTCTTTCTTTCTTTCTTCTCATCTATCAATCTATCTATGTTTATATGTGTGTGCATGCGTAGGTACATGAGTGTGTGTGCACGTGTGCCACTAAATGTGTGAGGAGTATACGTATTTGTATGACTGCATTTATGTAAGTATGTATATGTTTGCATATACGTACATATATTAATCTTTACCATTGTCTTCCACTTGACACACAATTTTACAAATGACACTTTCCTTCACCTCTGCATTACACATCGAGCTAAAAACGGAAAATAATTTGTAAATTATTTGGCAATTTCAATGTGCATCCATACTAATACACATATGCATGCATATAGGCATGTATCGATGTATATGTGTTTTGTATCTGCATATCTGTATGTTTATATACACATGTACATATCCACATATATAAATTTATGTATAATGTGAGGCTATTAAATATTATCTATTCTAAATATGCATTGACAGCACAATATATAGAATTGAAATATTACAGTATTTATTCTGAATACATGATTTCTAAAGAACATTATAATAACATGGCATTTTTTAATTTTATTGTTGCCTGTGCATTGTCCGGCATTTAAGGCCACTATGGATAGCAGTATTTTAAAAAGCCAAAGAAGAAAATAAAGACGCATTTTTTTTTTCTTAATCGATATTCCGATGCTCTACATTTACATTTCGTCTATTTCATTCCGGCGATTTACAATCTAATTCAATATAAGGAATATTTGGAAGAATATTTGCATGCCTCTTAGTCTTCGCAATTTTATGCAGGATTAGGATAAATTCGTAGATGAATAATTAGTAGATGAATTGAGATGAATGTATAGGTGCAAAATTCAACGAAAAAATATGTCGTTGCAATTAGTAAAAACTGTTAGAGATCATAGAAAAGCTAATTTATTGTTTTCTCTCCTATTTATGGAAAGATCTTATATTTTCGAGGCAGCTCATTTTTTTATTGAGCTTTTATTCTCTATCTGAATTTCAATTGTCCATTTCGTCCTTTTAAAATCATGTTTAGTTTAAACAAGAATATGTAATTATTGTTTCTATTAGATTGCGTGACAATATACATGCACCTAAAATGAGAACTGTAGATATCAAACATGTTTCAAGTGTATTATATATTTAAAAATTCAAATAAGACGTTGATAACTTTCTTGTGAAAAATCTTTGTTAGATTTAATATATTTTATATATACTTTTATATATATATATATTTCATATAATAAATCTGGTATTTGCAAATTGTATTACCTTGTGTATACTGTACATGACTTATATGCATTATATATATTTAATATATTATCAGATAATAAATAAGTATCTATTCCTAAAGATGCCCGATGGGAAACGTTGCAGATATTGCTGCTTACGTATTTATCAGTTGTCACAAATTACTTTAGATATGTCGATTTTATAATAATGGATTATTAATATTACATTTTCATGATAATGTTATGCTAAAATGTAACTTAATATTATTATACAATTGGCTCTTCTGTTCCGTATTTTTCAGAAACACTTCTCCGACTCTCGCTATTTGAGATACCCATTATGTATGAAAATATATAATATTTACATTATATGGTATTGTTCATCGGGCTACATTTAATGACGGATCGAATTGAATATCACATCAGCGTATTTAATGTACTCATAAATATTTTAATAACACTACAGCAGATTTTTTTGTTATATGAAAATCAGCATTTTAAGCAAATATTTTGAAACAATGGATACAGTGTAAAAAAATATGTTTAGTTGTAATAATGCGCTTATTACTCATCATTAGCAACGATTCATCAGAATGATCAACAAGTTTTCGATTGAAAATGTGTACAGGGATTTATGTGGATGCATTATACTTTAAATACAAGGAAACATAAACATAAATAACTATCGGTAATATTGGGAAAAATAAGGAAGATATGAATGTTGGTTACAGAGTTGTACATTAAACCTCTTTTAGTCCTGTTTACGCAGATATATCACTTATGACACTATATCTAATGCCATTATGCATACTGAATCTAGAGTGATATTCACTAATCTGCTGACATTCCAAGAAACAGGAGTATGATACCACAAAGACACTACCGCATATACTGGCAATTCAGTCAGCAATGTAGAGTCTTTATATTTGCCATGTGCTAAGTTTAGAATATATTAAACGTATTCATGCAGCATATCTTCCATGTGAATATGTAAAAAGTTGTCATATATCTCATCTGGGAAAATGTTGCTACATTTAATATTTCCTTGAACACAATAAATATATAAGGAAGAGATATTACATTCAGTATTGCTTTCATAGATTGTGAAACAGAGTATGCAATCGAAATTCTGGTATACTAAAATGAAAGGCGTATGTATTTAATGTACCTATGTATGAATCTAACAAACTCTCTGTCTCCGAAATTGTCTATATATGCATCCCGTGCATATATATATGTATACACATATATGCATGTATTTCTTTCTCTTTATAGATACCTGTATATATATGTATACACATATATG
>NC_068999.1:18188221-18189127 GCF_001194135.2 Octopus bimaculoides | reverse complement strand
CTTAATTGTCCATGAGTGCAAGCAGAGAAGTCTCAACCGGAATTAGATCATCTTACGTAAGTTTGAAAAGTTCCGAGTTACTAATCTCTATATGTATATGTCTTGCTAATTAATTCTATTAAGTTATGTGCAATGTTTTCATTATACTTGTAGAGTGAAATTTGAATAAGTGTTTTATTTAAATGTTGATTTATATACATCGAAAATACAATGCTCACACTATTTCCTTGTTTCTCTCTATATGTCAATTGATTTACTTCTATCATTTTTTTACCACCTTGCGTGTGAGTGCCGCCAGCTGGCAGAACCAGCAGCTTGTAAAATGCGTATCCGTATTTCGTCTGCCTTTACGTTCTGAATGAAATTCCCGCTGAGCGACTTTGCATTCATCTTTCCGAGGAAGATGATGCAAGTGCTAGGTGAGCTCTTGGGTCAATTTTATCGATTTACCCCGAACCCGAGATTGCTGTCCTTATTCCGAAATGTGAAGCTAGTGTGAATATATAAGTCTTCTGCGTGTGTGGGCGCGATTTTGTATGTACGTGTGCACTAACTCAACACTCTTTTTTTGTATTATGACACAACGTTTAGAAGAGAATAATATCAACAGACACTCTGATTCCATTGCTATACTGAGTATAAAAGCTTTTACATAACAATTCGGTAATTTACTTGCATTGCTATATATCTCGATAGTTAAATTTTCAAACAATAAATATAGCCACATTGTTTACTTCATCATTTCATTGTGAAACCGACCTTCATTTTGTACTTTTATCCCATGTAGAAAAACCCGCTACGTCTGCATAGAGACACACACTCATACACAAACACACACACACACACACACACATACACACACACACACACACACACACACACACACACACACATATACATACATAC
>NC_068999.1:18187066-18188211 GCF_001194135.2 Octopus bimaculoides | reverse complement strand
CACACACACACACACACACACACACACATATACATACATACATGCATACATGCATACATACATACATACAAACATACATACATACATACATACATACATACATAAGCCTGGATGTATTACCAGCAAAAAATACAATATCACAGGAGGATATTCCAAGGAGACAACGTCTCTGTGATGCTGTTCATACTGTCGGTGAACCCATTATCATATATGCTGAAGACATCTGGAGGGTATCTAATTGGAACGCAGGCAAACAGAAACACCAAAATTACGCACTGCTTCTTTGTCGATGATTTGAAATTGTATGCCAAGAACATGGATGATATGAAAAAAAAGCGTCGACCTGGTCACAACATTTTCTGGTGATGTAGGACTAGAGTTTGGCCAAGATAAATGTTCCTATATGGTTGTGGAACGAGGAAAGGCTAAAAACCACCCTAACAACATCTCCATCAATGGCCTATCTGTTTCTCCAATATCTGATAAGGAATCCTACAGATACATGGGAGCAGATGAAAACATATGATACGAAGGTACCTGTAACAAGGAACGTGTTACTAAAGAATACAGAAATCGGGTTATGAAAATATGGACCTCGGAACTCTCTGCGTTCAATAAAGCAATAGCCCACAATGTGTTTGCAGTACCAGTACTCGTACCGACATTCGGGATACTTGACTGGACGATCGATGAAATCCGAGCCCTTGATGTGAAGACCCGGAAAATACTAACGAGCACGAACAACTTTCACATCAATAGCGATGTGGACCGCCTATACCTAAAAGGAAATAAAGGAGGGAGGGGCCTAACATCAATTCAGACTGCCTTTGAATGCCGTGTCATATCTCTTCGACATCATCTCATAACCAACAAGTGTCGAAGTGCACCCATTGATGAAGTCTGCAGACATGAGGTAAATACCATCATGAGATTGGGAAGGCAACTACTTGACAAACATTCCTTATTCGACAACCCTGAACTCTTACCCAAAGAAATTGCAAGACTCTACCGTAACATAACATCAGAGGAGAGGATGAATGCATTCCAGCAGAAGACCATGCATGGATACGTTAACAGAAAGCTCCAGGGTGATAACAACATTGACAACCAGAGCAGTCTATCGTGAACAAACAATCGGGTCACCA
>NC_068999.1:18183417-18186451 GCF_001194135.2 Octopus bimaculoides | reverse complement strand
AACTGCCTCAACAAAAACCTGGAAAAATTAGGGTTCTCAAAACCTGAAAGAAAAAGGCTGATTAGAAGACTACAGATTGAAGCCATCAATGGAACTGTAAAGATATGTAAAACTTTCCAAAAATGTAGCACATAAATACATATGGATGCATCTAGACATGAAAATATATACATAAAAACGCATCCATAAAACAAACATACAAATCTGCGCATACACTAACACCAAATACTGAACATACACACACACACATATGCACAAATACCTAGATGATGTTAATAAAAGTTCCAATGAAGGAGCCTTGAATCTATGTTAGAGTCCGACTCTTTCTCTATGGACAAGGAATACAGAAATGAAACTGATTGATAACATACATGCATACATTACATAATATGCCATAATATAACACAGCTATAAATAACGTATTATATACATTTATTGGGGGTTAAAATTATTTCGGTTAAGTATTTTGCGGAATTTAGTTCCGGAGGTCAATTTCAGTGATTGATCTATGGAAGCAAATCACTCCAAATGTTTATCCCATTCAATTGCTAGTCCTCAGTAAATGTATATCATCCACTGCCTATGTGCATTTTGCTATATCACTATGTAGCGACATACCGATTTATCTTGGTAAATGGACAACAGCTTTACAAATTTGACTGCTGATAATCTTTGGATTCGACTTACCTGGATTCCAACATTAAGTTCAGAACATTTTTGTTAGCTTCATAGGTATAGCTTTCAAACATTTTTCACCTGTATTACTAATCCCTTTTTAATGATTTCTTTGTTGTTCGACTACAAATAGAAGGGCGTTCGCGTGTGTGTGTGAGGAGGTGTGGATGTGGGTGTACGTGTGTATACACCAATGCTTATATGTGTAATGATGTTATATATAATCGAAGAGAAACAGAGAGAAAAAAGTATATACGCAGTTTCTAGCCAGAAATTATAAAGCTTATATGAATTATAAGATTTATTTCTTTAACATACGAAGAATATGCTCTAAAACAGTTTCAAATTAATTTTGTACTCTTTTCATGCCAAACTACAGCAATGTTGTTTACGGGAATGATAGAAAAATCTATGTATTAGTTTAATATTCAATAATATATCACGGAATACGCATGCCCTACACTGCCAACATGAGCTCATATATTTGTAGTATCCATTTATGACAAACTTTATTCGAAATTAATGGACACCTCGTTTCAAACATCGATTTGAAATTAATTTCAAATTGTAAATAATACTTAATTGGAAATATATTTCCTGATCATAGATAATATATCTTCTTAGAAACTTTAATTGCTCACAGACATAAGAGATCGTAATAAATTGATCTCTGCCTGAATGAAGCATACAACGGTATTGTCTACTTTCTTAAGTAATATGTTCAAATATGATAAAGGCGGATAAGGAATCAGAAGATTTCCATCAATGTTATATTAAGTTTGCTTCCACTATAGTGGCTTAAATGCCTTTTCGGAAAATTACCTTATACTTATTATGTAATTACATCGTCTACGACATATTGAAATCGGGATTTATGAATTTCTCTTTTGTGATATCAATGCCATTATTAATGTAGTTTATTATTAATATAATGTAATGCCGCATTGACATGTGCGAACAGAATATGATTCACATGGAACTTACGCAGTATGCTTTTCGCTTCTAAATTATGAATTGTAAAGCACGATTAGTTTACGTTTGATTACAGATTGCATCCACACGTGCTCAATAAATGATGCACAACTAAAATAAAATTGAAAATAGTATAAAACGTATTCAAAGCTGAAATTGATACAAGCATCAACTATGTTTTAATTAAAAAAAACTATGCCTTGAAAATGCGAAAAACAATCTCTTACATCTCGGAATTTTCCATCGAGATCCCAGCTAAAATATGCAAATACATGATGTACTCAAGTTAGCTTATTACTACAAAGCACAATGTATCGCTGTCGTGAGAACAGAACTGCATGTAGATTCCTCCGAACCATATGCACGTACGATTCCGTTTGGTACTAGAGATATACTCATCAACTGAAAACACTACAAGGTTTTTTCAAACTGCAGGTTCCATGTGTAATGGAATTGAATCACAATCAAAATTCTCGCAATTTCGATAAAACAATTGTTTAAAATTAATGTATACACTTGATTTCTTGATGCATTTAATAAAACACGAATAACGAATGTTACGGAAATCATATTAAAGTGCACGTATTATTAGTTACTAATGTGAAATTTCCGTATAATCACGCGTACAGAACCATACATATTCGATTCGTGTGAATCAAGCAATTAAATGGTAAGATCGGGTGTTAAAAATAAACTGCGTACATACCTAATAAGGAAGAATACATATACGGGTACCGGTGTACGAACAGAAAGATATTCAGGTTATGTATATGATTAACTGTACCCTGCTGAGTATATCATGATCCCTGAACCTAATCAAGGAACTACCATTGCACTAAAGATACTGTCCATAATATACTTCGGACCCACACAAAGGGTAGTTTCCGTGTGAAATGAATGATAAATACATGAATACCAACATATGTATAATATGTCAATCCGCTAAAGCTGTTTACAACGATTAATTAATTGACTATTGGAATAAACCTGTTTCGTCATGTGAATACATGAATCACGACATTAAACCATATTTAAAAGCCAACAGCTTGTGCCAGTTCAGGATTCTGCAACTATCGTTCAATACCCAGCAATGGTCACAGAATCATTAAGTGGCACAAGCTGTTGGGTTTTGAATCTTCTTCAGTGTTGCGACACATGTTTTCACCTGATGAAAACGTATTTTTCTAATGTTACAATGTCTCTCTTAATCAAATAAAATCCGTTGGATACTGCAATGCATTGCCACGGTGACCATCTAATGTTACGCACACACTCACACACACACACACACACACACACACACCCATACACACACACACACGCACACACACACATACACTCACATACATATATATGTATTATGTATGTATGTATGTATGTATGTATG
>NC_068999.1:18180307-18183078 GCF_001194135.2 Octopus bimaculoides | reverse complement strand
ATATATATATATATATATATATATATATAATTTAGAACCGCCTTCGTTTCCTAGAAGCCAATCCACTCACAAGCTACTTGCTAACTCGGGCCATTAGGAGGACACACTTGCTACGCAGTGGTACTAGGCCCGGACCAAACTAGTAAAGTAGTTATGAAGTAAATTTCTTACTACTTACCCGCGCCTGTCAACATAATACGAATGCTAAATTTGGTACATTATTAATACATGAGCAGATAATATGATTTTCTCCGTCTTGTGAAAATTGTGATTATACTACAGGTGGTATAAAATAAAATACGTTAAACACAAAATAATGTGAAGCGTTAAAATTTATAAATTCATTACATGCAGCAAATATATAATTTTACACGCGAGTGATTGAATGTATAAATACATAATTAATTAAAGAAATATGACTTTAACAAATGCAATGAATTTGACAGAAGCGAGTAACATATTAAACACATTTTGTTTTATAGAGGAAATCATATTATTAACAAAAATATAATTCGTAGATACAATAATGAATTAAATAAAATTATTTCTTGTTGAAAACAGAGATTATTCTCCTATGTAAAAGCTGAGATTTTCTGTGTTAATTTGTATTAGTCATCCGGGAAAAATATCAACGAGTTTTAAATTGAAATAAACTATAATGAACATAATGAATATATTAATCTCGGTAGCTAAAGCACATATTGAAAACCTGTGATTCTAGCTATTTAAGTGAAAAAAGTAAAACATGTTTTCGTTCATTTTTTTGCTGCTACGTTTAATTTATATTTATTTTTAAGTATTCTGCTCATAGGACTTTGAATTTAAAAAATAAATCATGAATAATCATGATGAAATTAACACAATAAATCCATTCATTCTTTTGGCAAAAATCTGCTTAAAATTTTCGAAATATTTTGATTAAGAATTAAGAATATTTCTGAGATTAAAAATCAATTTGAATAACAGCATTCTCTCAGTTTTGTATTCGAACATTTTTTCAATGTTATGAGAAATGATTTCCACTCTTGTTAACACAAATCATTAGCTTCATTTATAATCTAAATATTTTCAACCATAATCCTTCTGTGTTGAAAACAGCTACTCACACCATTATACACTACAGATGAACTCAGAAGATGAATGCGAAATTCTATTTATGATTATAAAAATTCATATCAAATGAATGTAGAATTGTGAATAAACTGAAGCATCATGATTGCGATAAGAACGAAATAATACTCAGCATATTGGTCTGAGATAAATGAACATGCTTTAAGACAGAAGATCCCAGAAACGGTTTCAAAATGCACTTTACTGTCTATGCTATATAGATGTTGTGTGGATATTACATAATTTACATTCATTATAGGGTCTATACAGTAAAATCCGAAGAGCATAAAAAGACTCACTAAAAGTAACTACAGGGATGTAGAATCAACCATTCCATGCCAGATAGATGTATGTGAAGAACACGGGATACACATTATTCAGCCAATCAAAGTTGGCAATTTCCCACTATAACTGTCAATACTAATCGTTATATTATAAAAGTCTTTCAACTTTAAAATCAAACTTGACATTGCAGGACGCCTTTCTCGGTAATTATTAATATCCTATAAAGCCTGTAAAAACAGTGCGGTTCACTCCAACAGGATAAGTTTGGATGGAAGGGAGGATGATCTCAAAAAACATGACGATCAAAAACTAATTTCAAGCTGGGGAGAAAGTTATTTGATATGTGCAAGTATGTACAATTTCGAGAAATATAGATTGTAGAATAATATATCTTACAGTCACAGACACAGGGAAACTAGGATTAATATTTTTTACATTAAAAATTACAAGAATATTTCTATGCACATATGTTATATTTAGATGTCTCTTCCTAGATATCAACCTCTCTAGTATTACCTGACCTATTCAGTGGGAACACAGTATATCTTTGATGAATTTATTTAGTTCAGTAAAGCTGCTAAACTGAACATTAATATATGGTTCAATTTTTTAATACAAAACCAGGAAACACACTGATATCGGTAGAGTGGATAAAACAATTACATGCACACCTGTGCTTAGTGGATGCTTTATCCAACGTGAAATTGTCAAAGACAAAGTTGACCTCAGCAGAAAAAGTATGAACACAGAATGTAAAACGAACGAAATGCACCTAAACATTTTCCTGACATGCAAACGATACTGCCATCTCGGCAACTTAAACTGAAGATTGATAATGGATTTATTGTGTTTATTAATGTTGGCAGAATAGTTACTGTGCCGGTAAGAAATTCAGTAGTATCTCGTCGAATTCAAATTCGTCCAAAATCGATTTTTTTATTATTTTCATTTTATTATTTTCATTTTATTATTTTCAGTCGGGGTCCTTAAAATAAATACTAGGTGAACTATGGCGTTAATGTAATACAGTTTCCACTCCCCGAAAATTGCTGATCTTGTGCCAAAACTTGAAACCAATATTTCATATATGTACTGACAAAATAGATACAGCGCAGGTCAAAAATGGTTAGCAACATTTCTCTTCTGTCTTTACGTTCCGAGTTCAAATTCTGCCGATGACTTCTTTACTTTAACCATTCCAGTTTCGATAAATATCAGCAGAGCACTAGGATCGATGTAATTGATTTATCATCTCTCCCACAATTGTTGGTCATCTGCAAAACTTTGAAAAGTATATCAATGTTCAGTTTCATTATAAGTCCACTATATGTTGGTCTATTAAACATGCAAGGAATATGTCCTATATATATATATAT
>NC_068999.1:18179240-18179698 GCF_001194135.2 Octopus bimaculoides | reverse complement strand
ATATATATATATATATATATATATATATATATATATATATATATATATATATACACGTGTGTGTGAGAGAGAGAGAGTGGGTATAACTTGCAATCCGTCCATTAGTATGTAAGAGGTTGCTCGGGAAATTAACGCGTGTGTTAGTAATCCACAAACAACACACCTGCCTCTAATGTAGTTCTCAGAGAGATTTAGCGTGATAGAGATTATAGGAAGGTTGGACCCTTGAGATGGTACTCAGTTCCACCAGCTGAATAAACTGAAACTATGTGAAATGAAACGACTACTCAAGTACAAAATGCTCTGCAAATTGAACTCACAACCTTATAACCATACATCAAATAACGCTTCCGCTAAACCACGCAGCTTCTTTTCTCTCTCTCTCTCTCTCTCACACACACACACACACACACACACACGCGCACACACACACATAAACACAAATATATATATATATA
>NC_068999.1:18176452-18178190 GCF_001194135.2 Octopus bimaculoides | reverse complement strand
GAGAGAGAGAGAGAGAGAGAGAGAGAGAGAGAGAGAGAGAGAGAGAGAAAAATAGTCATGCAGCGGTTGCTAATATTGTTTCAAGGAAATGTGACTTACTGATATCTATTTCTAGTACATACAGTTGAAATATAATGTCATATTTGCATGAACCATACGTATATCGGATACATGCATAATTAATAGAATTTATAACAGAATGCTTTATGCATAATTTTTAATGAATTGTTCTTCTTCAAAAAGAAGTATCCATTATTTATTCATTCATAATCTGGAAGATACTCTAACAACATGGACATTACTATGTAAGATATTAGAACCAGATCTGAAATCGCCTGACATCAGTGAATAATATTTCTCATGGTAAACGATCTTTATATAGAGAATTAATGCATACAAACCTAAGTATAAATATAAATGCACACACACATATTTCCGAATGTGAATACACACATGTTTCAGAGTACGTATCATGATTTATGAATATTTCGAGTGTTGAATATTTTTTAAATGGCTATATCGGAATGATTTTACTTTCGTAAAATATATTTAGTCAAATGATATTGCTATTAATAAATCTACAGAAGATTTCATTCTAGCCGTCTTTTAATGATCGTGAAAAAATTTAGGAACTTGTTATTAAACTATGTTTCTGTGATTTATCTGTTAATATTCTATAAATGTGCCATAATATGAGTCGGTTAACTTAGTGGAATTTTTTCCCTCTTTACGTTCATAGTTCAAATTCCTGCAAGGTCGACATTGGATTCTACCCTTCTTCATCGATAAAGAAAGCACCATTTGAGCACTGAAGCTGATGCAATTAACTTACCTCATCTTTTGATATTACTGGCCTCGTGCCAAATTTGAAATCAATATTTCATAATTGTGTACGGAGTTCAGTGCAACATTCTAAAATTCATATATATAAATTAACGAGAAAGTACTGCATATAAAAATACGTATTTGCATGCATTGAAGAAAATGCATGTGTATGGCATATGGCGAAAAGATTAAATGTAACAAGGCAACGAGCTTTTACACAAGACAAGTCTATTATGAGACTCCAAAAATAAGTACATTATTTACATTCGACGGATATTTGTCCTCATCTTGTTTGTTGTTAACACAACGTTTTGGCTGATATACCCTCCAGCCTTCTTCAGATGTCTTCGGGAAATTTCAAACCTGGGTTCTAATTCGTATATTATTCAATGTCATGAATATTGTTATTATTATTATTATTATTATTGGTTTCGGTCCGGTCTTCCGCGGGTGGATAGCTGCTTTATACAGCGGCATCTGCTCGGTCATACGGGTGAACGGCCATCTATCGGAACCGTTCAACATCTCGCGTTCGGTTCGCCAAGGGTGTCCTCTCTCCTCCCTTCTGTATGTATTGACTCTCGAGCCATTACTGTGGAAGTTGGAGGCTTTGAGGGGCGTCCCGCGTGATCTGGGATGTGGGAGAAGCGTGTCTGCCTATGCCGACGACGTCACCGTGATGGTGTCGAGCCACAGGCATATCGACCTAATTGGCGAGACACAAAACGAGTATGAAGCGGTGACAGGTGCGAAAATTAACGCGGAAAAGTCAATGGGTTTGCAACTAGGCACCTGGAGGGGCAAGTCCATGCCGTCCAACAGCGTCGTAGGGCGCTGGACAGACGGACCCGTTAAACTGCTCGGGGTCTGGTTCGGTCCGGACCTCTAGTTGGAGAAAAACTGGGAAGAGGTG
>NC_068999.1:18174086-18175976 GCF_001194135.2 Octopus bimaculoides | reverse complement strand
CCTCATTCAGGCGGGCAGTGCGATCGGTAGTAGCTCCACTCTAACGTTCTATAGAGGGTTAGTGGGAGAAAAGTGCGACGACGTTCTCGGGGAAACTCTAGGCGTCGAGGATGATCAGCTAAGCAGTCTGTTCAGGAGAACCTTCGGGTCGGGGAACATGGATACTTTCCAAAGGTTCCTCGCCTGGCAGTGCTACCGAGGTGCGCTACCTGTTCGAGATAAACTCTACCGACATGGAAGTGCCGTCAACCGGGCCTGCCCGAGGTGCGCTCAGGACGACGAAACCGTTCTGCACGCACTCGTCCAGTGCCCGAGCTTTGCTGACCTGTGGGTCTATATCGAACAGCTACTGTCACGTGTAGGACGGATCCGGCTATCAGCCGGATCCATCGTAAGAATTGACCCGCCGACCTCCTTTAACCAGGAGGGCAAGGCAATTTTCCTCTGCCTAGTGGCTGTAGCGAAAGAGGTGATATGGTGAACCCGTTTGAAAGGCTAAAGACAGACACTTTCTTCTTTGGCCAAGGCCTCATCCAACTTTTTCAAGTTCCACTTGAAAATGAAGATGAGAGTACAGAGGGAAGTACTGTCTCATAGCAAATTCGTTGAAAGATGGGTGACTGTTGGAAGAATGGCCAGTATAAACGGACCAATTCTGAGAATACACCTGTAGAAAAAAACGGTAATGTAAAAGGAGAAAGGGTTCTATATCCCTTTATTATTTTTTCTGACCAGGCTCCCGTGGTTTTATGGGTTTTTCCACGTGTAACCTTTCCTTTTTCGAAGCGCCTCCCCCTTTGGGAGTTCGACTTATTTATTTATCTATTTATTTATTATATCTATTCTCCGTTTTCTTCCTCTGTTTAGACGAACGTTCCTACCTTTTCGGACAAAACCTTTTGTAACATTCGTCCTGTCTTTGTCCTTATATGTTTTTAATTGATATTAGCCCTTGTGGCCAATAAAACGAATTAATTATTATTATTAATATTCAGGTCACTGCTCAGAATCGGACTCGGAATCTTGGGGTTAGTAGCTCGCGCTCTAAACCACTACGCCGTATGCCTGTGAGCAATTATGGAGTGAATTTTAGGGCTTATTCGTATACTGTCCACTCCAATTATGAAGAAGAGAGAGGATGAGGACAATAAACTGTCGACAGGCTGTATACCTTATGTGAAAGTCCTCTCTAAAAAGATACAAAAGATATGCGGCTCATATGACATCAGAACAGTATTTAAGAGTAATACAACATGCATCACATGCAGCTGTGGTAGGTTATACAAAGGCGAAATATGCCCCCCACCCTCAAAATAAGGGTAGGTGAACATCGCGATGCTGTGACACGAAGAAATATTGATAAATCGGTTATAGCTGATCATGTATGGAAAAATGGTGACCACCTCCCCCTGGGGTATGAAGTTAAAATTATAAACAGGGAACACCACTGCAAAATACGAAAACTTAAAGAAGGATCATATATAGCTGGACACAACAACCTCCTAAGCAGATCGAGTGTAGATTTGAGCAGCATATGAAAACCAGCATATGGCCTAGTGGTTAAGAGCCCGAGCTACTAACCCCGAGATTCCGAGATCGATTCCACGCAGTGACCTGAACAACAATAATAATACCTTAGGAATAAGAACCCAAGACACCTGAAGAAGGCTGGACGATATATCAACCGAGACGTTGCGTTAACAGCAAACAAGATGATGACAAATATCCGTCGAATATAAATAATGTACATACTTCCTCATCTCTTAAATATAGAACTGTATTACAAAAATAATCTTAGAAGCGATTCTCTCCTTTGAGTAGCAAACTCTTCCTTTCCCTCTCTCTCTCTCTCTCTCTCTCTCTCTCTCTCTCTCTCTCTCTCTCTCTCTC
>NC_068999.1:18165477-18173736 GCF_001194135.2 Octopus bimaculoides | reverse complement strand
CTCTCTCTCTCTCTCTCTCTCTCTCTCTCTCTCTCTCAGACATACACGCCTTAATTAGCAGTTCCCATATTTCCTAAGTCGAAGCGTAACTAGAACATTCAGTTAAAATACGATATCCGGTCATGCTTAGCTGAAATGACGTTTATGACACACACATATATATATATATGGGGAGGGTTCGTACGTGTGTGTGTGTGAGAGAGAGAGTGTGTGTATTCATTCATAAATGTTCTATTCATATTGGACTGTGGCGAATTTTCCCATGATTATGTTTATTAAAATCTGATAAATTGTGGTATTTTAGCTTACACTTCATCCTTGCACTAGTAACTTATTCCTATATTTTTGAGCATGATTGCACCTAGGTCTACTGGTAAATTGAAATGACAGATACCATAACCGCGAACGCAACAAGTCAGCACCATAGGAAGACGAATGCCATTTCCTTCATCTAATTTACAATTATGGTGCCTTAGACATTGCACACAAGACGTTTACAATTCCACATCCTTAAAAAACACAGCTACATTTATGCCCTTGATTATTTAAAGGGAAACCCAGATTCAGCAGATCATAAAATATTTTAGCCTGTATTATTTCCCGCAACTTGCACTAAAAGAAGAGTGTAAAGAAATTAAAAATTTATTCAAGACAACAAGTGCAATTAACTTTGAAACGAAAGCAAAATTGAAAAGCAACCGCGCAACAAACACATGCAAATTCTATCAAATATTAACTTTGCAGAAGATTGAAAATATTTGATCATGTTTTTTCGGGTGAAGATATCCAGTAACAGTTGAAAAACATAATAAATTTCAAAAAAAAAATTTAATTAAAACAGTGAAACAAATTTAAGCAATTTGATGCCCTTACTGTTTGGTATTCGTAAATTTTACCTCTTTTTATTTGATCCTTTTGACATTATGGAAAAATATAGGAAATTATCCTTTCGGTCGATCGCGTCTGTTTGATAATGTAATACACAACATTATATTTTCGGGCGTTATGTGATCAAAACTAATTTTTAGGTGTTGATTGATTCCCTAAAATACTGAAATATGTGCCTTTTATGTCGATTCCGCCTACAGCCCGGCTTGTTAACGCCAGCCGTGCAACAAACTAAATGCAACCTGGCGTTTCTGAATTCAAATTTGATAAACTTTGATTAAGACAACAAATATTTAAAGGTTCATGAGGTTAATATCTCCCCTAAACGATCTAATCATTTGGCTAAAATAATATGAGGTAGAAGAAATCAATAAACTCTTTCTGATATTGCCATCATTCTTATGATATTAAGAGGGAGAAAAAAATCAAAAATAATTTCAACCGAAGTGAAGGATTCTGCAGTAAATTTCCATAGGCTTTCATTACACTTGCATAAAATTGCTTGAAGTACTTTCCTGAACTGGCTTATTTATTGATTCTGAAGTGAAGCGGTGATATTTCAGAGTTTGCAAGAGACAGTGACGAGCATTATACAGTGTCACGTTGTTGCAATTATCTGATGAGAATGCCGTACGTCAAAATGCTGTATTTTCAGATGAATGAAATAAATACCGCTGCATTAACTTTACGTCAATAAAGGCTTGTTCAAATCCCTAACATATATATTTGTAATATATACGTTCATATCTACAGAGATACGTACATGGAAACATATGTGTGAATGAGTGTGCGTGTATGTATGTGTGTGTTTTATGTGCGTGTGTGTATGCGCGTGTGTGTGTGTGTGTGTATGTGTGTCTGTGTGTGTGTATGTGTGTGTGTGTGTGTGAGTGTGTAAGAAAGAGAGATGCCAGGAATAAATTATTATGTGAAATAATCATTTATTATTTGCCACCTCTCTTATTACCGCTCTATACTCAGCCAACACTTCGTT
Source organism: Octopus bimaculoides (assembly GCF_001194135.2). Classification (NCBI taxonomy): domain Eukaryota; kingdom Metazoa; phylum Mollusca; class Cephalopoda; order Octopoda; family Octopodidae; genus Octopus; species Octopus bimaculoides. Next base: position 18,171,854 of record NC_068999.1, on the reverse strand, counting down.
GTTAAACCTACATATATTGAGTTCTATCATCTCTTTATTGGTCTCTCAATACTTAAGCGATACATATATATGTGTATACGAGCACAACACACACACACACACACACACACGTACGTGTGAGTTCAGTGTGAAAATAATTACTTCATCATTGAGTCCAACGTTAGGTTATAAACAGGTACGGTGTTATATATTTTATTTATTTATTTTGTTTAGTTGTTGCCCCACGGTTGAGTTTCCACTCACCATTTACTGCTATATCTTGTACCGAATCTTCACTTTGCATGGAAGGATTACGTGAACATGTTATGCTCATTCCATAGTTTATTATATCCATTAAGTGCAAAAATTATTTGTATATTGCCTCGATATCTTTGATCTCGAATAATTGTTAAAACTAAAAGTACTATAAACATTCTGTCCTACAGTCAACTATTCTAATACCGAGTTTTTATTGAAAATTCCGTAAGGAAAATATATACTGGAATGCTTTGAGACTGGTAACAGTTTCCCTACTTCTTTTCATTGTTACCATTATTTTGGGGAGTGGGCTTACTGAGTCGCTATAATGTCAGTTGTAAGACGATTCAAACCTTAAAATGAGACATATCAGTATCGGCACTTTTTATATTTTTAACAGACATCGCAGTAGTGTCAATGACATAGCTTCAGTGACACTACCATCACAAGGCAGAAATAATGATACTATTGATATATTACTAAACTATTTCAATTCCTCATGTGGTAATAACTGAATTTTCGTAACAACTTCGTTAAACTTAACAGCGCTTGTTTGGCATATGGTGATTTTGCACTAGGCACCAATTACCTCATCGCCTAAAGAACAAATAAATTCATTTCATCCGTCTCTTGTTATCAACTACAATATCTACCTGGTCACAATGTTTACTGTATATCACACAAGCGAGTAAAAGTTCGTATTCCCAGAGATAACAGCAGTAGCTAAGTGCACTATTAAAAACGGGAGCGTTCTCATAATACACACATGACTGACTACAAACATCTCAAGTCCATACCTTAACAAATTTCAAGGATCACAAAATATTGGAACAACTAATCAACAAATATTCTCAAATGTATGTTCCCCGATACAGTCACACGTACTACACAAAATATCTCAAAATATTGAAGTAGCTTGCGCCCAAACGCTACATCTGTCAAAAATAACAGGTTAGTCATCCCATTTTTGTACCTTTTGTCATGTGAATTATGTGAAACCAAATAATGTTAGGTAAATATACTGTCATAGATCACAGGATATATTGGGATACATAACCATTCTTTTTACAGAAGATAACTTGTAAATTTGTCAATTCCTTAGATTATCAAGGAGCGCATTACCAAATAGAGACATAAAATTTGTTTGGAAATTTGGGGATGAGATTTATTTTCACTTCTGTATTTAAGAGATGTGGAATTATGTACATTATTTACAATATTTACATGTCCTCATCTTTGTTGTTAACACAACGTTTCGGCTGATATATCCCCCAACCCTGGGGGAAATTTCGAACCTGTTTTCTTTTGTATCTGCTTAATATTTCTAGGAAGTCTTGTCATTGTGTGTATGATTTCACCTTGAGAGAAAGTATACTAGTATGACTTCCTCCTTAATTTTTCTTAATATATCCTGAAATTGTATTCAGTTACCGAAATTAGATTATGCTGCTTCTAAAAGATAAATTAGCTACACAAACATAATAGGCTATTTGTTTCAGAAATATTAAGTCGCTTATATAAAATTGTAATCGCCGCCTGTCTAATTTGTCTCTAATCATTCACATGAAAAAACATCATTGTTGATATGTTCTACCTGTGAGAAAATAGTCTAAATCTTCAAATGTTTAACGAAATATTCGGAGACAGGTGGTTTGTCAAAACTAACTGTTGTTTCTTTTAAGTTATGAAAACAGGTATTTTTTTATGTAATTTTTAATGGGGGCATGATGAATACATTGGCGGTTGCTTCCTCTCTAAAACACCCCTCAAAAGTTTACATTCTCAAACTGATTTCTTACGTCACGTGATTGCCATCGATATAGCTTGCACCAGGATCAAACGTAGGTCAACTGGATTGTGTATAGAATGTTTCCACCATAGAAGTATGGATGAACATTAAAACAACTTTATTTTGCATTCTCAGAACATCTCACGTGTATACCAAAGAATTTTATGTCGATGTTCTCTGAAATATACCAAACAACTTTTCGTACAGTATTATTTGCATATAAGTTTGTCGTCAAGTATCCACTGCAGATGACACTGTTCGTTGTATATGTTATAACAATATTATAGAAGTATTATTCTTATGATGGACCGAAACTTCTGGTTTTATAAATAAAGAGTATTTCATTCGCAATATTTGAAGACACATGCGTTATTTCTATCTATTTTGAGAGATTTAAAATATTCAGTTGTATTTTGAATCTGAAACCGGTTGCTCATATACACTCAGACAAGTTAAAATAGAAACCGTATTTACAAGCCTCACCTCAAAGTGTACGTGGATATAATTATACATGTGCACACACACACACACATACACACACACATATATATGAATATATATGTATATATATTATATATATATATATACATACAAGTAAACATATACATGCTTATATATGGATAAATGTATGAGTATACATGTATGTATATGTACGTACGTATTTATGTGTGTGTGTGTATATTAATATGTATATATGAGTAATATTCATAGTGATTTAAAATAACTGTATCATCTATCAGCGTATTCTCATTTATACCCATATTTTTCGTTTTATCTGCGATTTCTTTAATTCCTGTTTTTTAACACCCTTCATTTCCTATCATTTGTTTAGAAGAAACATCTAGCTATAAAATAGATATAGGGGTCACAATTATAATCACAAATGCCTATCATATTGCTCCACGAAAATATTTCTTTAAATAATTCAAATTAAATGCAAATCAATCTTAAATTGGTTGCCAATTTTTTCGTCTTTAAATTATTCAAATTTTTCCTTTGAAATCAATCTTTATATTCTACTGGGAATTAACTAGAAAACTTTTCGATCACCCCCATCACACCAACAATCCAACATGGACAGGGTAGATATGAAAACTCTTCAGAGATGTTTGATTGATGAATGTTTTGTGGCTTGTTTGAGGTTTCATTTGAAACCTCTGACCTAATCTGTCTCAATCATGAAAACAATGTATATTCTAAATACATATAGTATTCAAATATTCTAATGGAATCTTCTCGTCTGATTGGATTCGCTTCCGAGTGAAGTAAATAAGAGTGAATGATAGAAAAAGACAATGAGAGAGAAATATAGAAAGAATGTTCTACTTCTTTTTTCTGTGTAAGCTTATTTTTACATGCGTTTAAGTATGCGGTTAGTAATATGTGATATTTATATATATGTAAATAACATGAATCGATGTTGGCGAATGAAGATAAATGGACGGCCAAATATAATAATATGATTAATAAGATATGTGTGCGTGCGTCTGCCTATCTGTGCTTGTGAGTGTGTGTGTGTTTGTGTTCGTGTGTATAATTTACTGTGTGTCTGTCACTATATATATATATATATATATATATATATATATATACACAGAGAGAGAGAGATATGTATATATGGGTAGTATTAGAATTAATATTAGCACCAGCACCAGAAGCAGCCAAAATGGAAGCATTGACAGGGTTAAAAATAGAATGAAGATGGAATGGAAGACGATGAGGTAAAAAGTTATTGAACATCAGGGTGAATACGGAAAACTTTCTACGATTCTCAATGTATATAATTATATCCAATGCATACTAACAAGATATGACGTCATTATTTTACGATAATATTTAAAATATTTTAGATTAAAATATATTTCCAAACAATATGATACACATTGATTTAGGTTTCTAACATTCATAGATTTTTCAATTATAAGATACCCGGCAGTATGAAAGGTCATAATATATTTTTAATTCATATGTAGATATAATACAATATTTAGCAAATTGTAGGTTGCACGCACACAGGCACACGAACACAAACACAGACACACTTACACACATACATACATGCAGACAAACAAACTCACACACACACACACAGACACACGCACACACACACACACACACACACACACATCATCCGCCATGCCATCTAAACACATTTTATACGAAGTTTTTTATCATCTTATATATGCTGATTAGAATATACAAACGCTCGTTGTTGATTCCAAATTGAAAATAAAATATTTTTTTTTAAAGTAGATTGCGTCAAGTATTTCTATCAGGCTCTTTAAATTATCTCGATATACAAGCTTCATATATTCAAAAGTTGTGTTGTTTTAATAATGTTGATGAGTTCCCATTCCATGCTCGATAGCTTAAACTTTTCTTGAACAAACAATTCTATATTTTCAAAAGCATACAGGAATGTTAACTGCTCTAATACATCTAATCGCTCTATCAGAGTGAATATTGTTTTTAGGTTATACTTATATATTGTGTTTGTCTTGTTTGATATATAGAAAACTTATACTTTAGATATATAATGTATAGTAGATTAGAAATGTACATCGCAAGTAGAGAAATTTGTATAATAACAATTACAAAATTACCGATAAGTGCTATAACTGAAATAAGTTAAAGTATCTTTGCATAAAATTAATGAAACCTACTAAGGCCAAAAATTAAGAAATACTAAAGTATAAAAGTGGTCTGTCAATTTTATTAACGTTCAATTTTACACATACTTGCACACACACACACACACACACACACACACGCACACACACACACATATACACACACAGAGGCACACACACATATACATCCATACACACACACACACACACACACACACACACACACACACATATATATATATATATATGTTCACTTAACGCACGTCGGTTTTTCTATTTTATTGAAATATAATTCTAGAATTGACTTTTCTTAATATTACCGATCTCCTGAACACAGAATATCGATTTTCATATAATATGACTATATGTGAATGTATTCCTCTTCATCATACTCATAATAAAATGTTCAGTGAAAGGCAGTTCTCAATAATGCAAAGATTTTCCAGAAAATTTCTTCTCACTACTGAAATTCTAATTTGTGTTGTTGGTACACGGTGAAGATATTGGGTTCAAGTGAACCATTGTGTACTTCGGAGGAAAGATTTCATGCCTTCCCTTCAGACAGAGGAGGTTTTTCGAAATTAAGCACAGTAAAAGTCTGTCGAATTTAATGGACATTTCATGGTTTTTTTCTTAAATGTAAAATTTTCTGCAAGGATTCTGTCTAAATTTCAACAGACAATAAGTTCCAGTTATTGAGCCGCAGAGAAGATCGAAGATGTATTTCTTCCGCATACGAGTCGGCCTTATAAAGATAACATAAAAACGGCAATCCGCTGGATTAGAAAATGAAGCGCATCTGGTAAATTAGATTAAATTTAAAAACCATTCGAATCGACATGTATTCAGGTAATGTATATTTTGTAATACTATATCTACTGATCAAGTCCGAAGAATAATTCAGAAAATTACTTGTTAAATATTCTGAAATCGAATATTCTCTTTCACTTATAAACCTTGAAGCGAGTCTATGAGGAATTGAACAGTGTTACTAACTCGCCGGATGTCGAACATTAATATTGATCTTGAGTAAAATACGCTGACAATCTGTGCATTATAGGTAGGAAGGAGAATAATTACGAGGTTGAAAATGGAACACAAAATTTAAGTTTCTTAATTGAATTAACAAAAATTAGATAACTTGGTTATGTAAACATAAAGTATGATTACCGCAGAAGTATATTACTCTTCATAGTGTAAGTAAATATAACATATGATATTTGAACCCATTTTTCCTAAAGGTATTTAGTATGTATGCTACTTTTAACCATATAAATGTTTTACACTGTATTTCTCCAATCATGTCAATATACACAGAAGTACACTTAGTATAATATATAAAAATATAAATTATACATATAAAGTATATATAAATTGCAGTTTGTGTGAATATATATGAATTTCTACTTTATATACCTGTTAATATTTGTGTATATAGTGATTTTTATGTGTATTCTTATGCTTAATATATTTTATTAGAAAATTGTAGATGATCTAATTTAGATCAACGTATCTATAAGGGTTCCAATTTATTCGCCTTAAAGTTTAAAAGATTCTATTAAACGAGAAAGTAAAATAAAACCACACTAAACGAATAAATGCCGACTTCCACTTTTCAACAGATAACAATCACAAATAAATACAAATTTGATCAAATGAAATATATAACGGTAAGAAAAATGTATCAAAACTAAGAACACAATAGAATCAGACTTTGTAAA
>NC_068999.1:18162993-18165467 GCF_001194135.2 Octopus bimaculoides | reverse complement strand
TATATATATATATATATATATATATATATATATATATATATGGTATCAAATTGGTATCAATAAAGAAAGAAGAAAATTATTTCGTAACATCGAAAATGTTGACATAAGTAGAGGTGAATAACTAATACGGAAAAGTCTAATAAATTCAAATATAAGAGCTGATATGTTTAGTTATGGAGGTTTCTCAATCAAATAATATTTATATCATAGAATAACGCTAAAAGTTAGCTCTTCTCTTTCCAAACAGTTCGCCTCTTTCATAAACCTACATAATACAACCGTTCTTAACAAAACTAACGGTGACAGTAAAGAAGCTGATCCAAAATGTAACTCTAAAGTCCTGGCAGCAATCCTTTAGATGGGAACTGTGTAATTAACGGCATTGTGTATAATGTTAGGATTCCGCTGGATAACATCAGTAGGTACAAGTTTTGAACAGGTTCCACTGGATTGCTTCAGAGCGAAGCTATATTCGCATAAGTATACTTTCAAGCATCCAAAAGATCAACAACGAGCCTGGCCAAATGCATATAGAAATTCATGGAAGCAGTATGCACCGCACCTGAAAATTAGTGTTCCACATTGGAGAAAATGTACTCCATACGAGTAGGAAACATACAGAAACTTCATAAGATGTCCATTGTTTCAGAGCGAGAGGGTGATTATGTTTACTAGGAGCGAGATATATTAACCGCTGAACGAAGCTACTACGGTTTTGTAGGCATGCTTCATGGTACCGTATGAGCTGCCGGACAATTTCATATGCATAACCTATTCAAAATTTAGTATCTATACGGAATTTCTTCGCGCATTTCTACATCATTTTTGTTTTAAACCTTCATTGCTCTTTGGTTCTTTAAAGCGATTTCTTTTTGCTGCTCTATACAGAATTTTCCGGGTTTTTTTTTTTTTCTTTTTACTTCTGAACTGCCTTATATATTAATTTCATACGCAGAAATGAGTTTTTAATAATTTTAGATGTTTAAAAATATCTTCTGTATCCGTACTATTATTTAATTACCTTTGTGTGTTTGTGAATTTCTTGAAATCTATTTCCATTACGTATTATTTTTTATCCTTGTGCTTTATACACAACTTCTTTTGCAAGCATTGCTTGTCTTTCTTTGATGAATATATCTATGGCGTACATATCTCTACTATTCTGCACTTCCTTACATATGCTGTGCATTTCACCTTCTGATCTCATTCATTGCTAGCTAAGCTAGTACCCGTACTTTTTTTTCATGTGTTATAAAAAAGAGCGATTGTCTGCATAACGTCTTTTAAATTTGCCTTCACATAAATCGATGTAAATTTAGAAAAAAATATATAGTCTAGGAGTACTGTTGTGACTTCGGCTTCATAAACAACTGCGTTTATTTAGTACACCTCATCAAGAGGGCTAGCTCTATGACCCAGTTACAACTGGGAGTGGGCTTCCGTGAAGTGCAATGATCAATACCTTTGTATTAGACCAAGGATATTCAGAATTTCTTTCGGAGCGTCTATTAATTTTTTTTTGCGTACACGTTGCAAAAAAACCCCGAGTACTTTCTCTCTCTCTCTCTCTCTCTCTCTCTCTCTCTCTCTCTCTCTCTCTCTCTCTCTATTTATATCTCTATTTCTCTCTATCTATTGTATCTATGTAGACACCCACGCACACAAACACACACACACACACACACACACGCACACACACAGACACACACACACACACAGCCACACACACACACATATATATATATATATATATAAAGATTTCCAGTTCCTATACTCAAACTGCAATTATGATTCACCAGGACTGTCAACAAATATAACATTTCCAATTGAAGCCTAAGATATGTTTGGCTCGTGGATGGTGCAGATGTAATTTATGAAAATGAAGTTGGGTTTGTAAGCTCTTATATTCGTTTTGTGAGTATATATGTATATATATGAAGTCACACATTGTCATCGAAATACATCTGAATACCTATAAAAACAGCGCTTCCTAAAGTTATATTATTTTTACACAGATACATATGACCACAGAGAAAATGGATGTGGAAGAGAATACATAGAAGACATATTTAGATATGTGTGGTCGTGTTTGTACATATAATTATATATTTTGTGTATACATACAAACATACATACATAAATACAAAAGGGGGGGGTTGTATGATTGTGTATAGAGGAATATATTATTTTGTTTAAAAGAGTTCCAACACTATCTGTTTTTTATGTTTTATTTATATTCCTGCAGAACCAATATGGGGTATAGAATATGGAATATACATTATATAATATAATACACAATATATAATATAAGATAGAATAAGATAAAAATGGATGGCACCATGAAATAAAGTATTGAATGTAGATGAAATATTGAGTGTTCAATATAAAGGATCAAATATATAAATATAAATATAAATATATAAATGCGAGTCGAGTTGCAGGGCTATTTCCCTTCGTCATCGCCGGTATGACAG
>NC_068999.1:18158630-18162697 GCF_001194135.2 Octopus bimaculoides | reverse complement strand
GATCTATATACATATACATATATGTATATATGTGTGTATGTGTGTATGTCAGTGCGTGCGTGCACGTATGTGTGTGCGTGAATATATGTGTATGGGTGAGTGTGTGTTTGTGGAATATCATTTCTAAATTAGTTTATCAACGTGCATTTTGATATGCCGTCTTTCTTGAGTGTTAAACAAATAGTTACACCGTCTATACCTTAATCATCACATATGACATTGCTTAACCTTATTCAATGATAATAGTATAGTATATCATTGTGATATCATTTGTGAATATTGTAATAATATATATGTCATAGATCCACTTCAGTTTGTAAAGAGTTGTAATGTAGTATGTTTGAAGTTCTAAGTCTGTTGTGCTACGCGATATGTTTAAAAGTAAAGTACTTCCTTCTGAAATATATGCATTAATTTCTATGAATTCGAGTGAATTGAGTCGGTATTTAACTGCCTGTATTTTCTCATACTTCCAAATGTTTAGAGGGATATATATCATATTACTCGTTGCCCTCTCTCATTCGTACATCATATTACAATTGCTTTAAATCGCATTTTATCATCACAATTCCTCATAATTTCATATTCAATGTTAAATATGAAATCCAAATTAGAAAACAAATCAACGTTATTTAATTCCTAATCTCAGATGAAAGCCCAACATAGATTTTCATGAGACATCAATACTCCCTACAACGTCAGATTTTCGTGCAGAAAAAAATGAACTAGTTCATGTTTAGCTGTTGGAGTTCTGGCAAAAGACACATGCGTCATCAGGGAATATATGGATCCAAATGAGACAATTTTTTATCATGGGGCTAAATTCTCAAATTTGCTTTTCAGTGCAATAACCGTAAGAACTAAAATGGGATTAATTTGTCTGAGAACTTCTACAACAAAGTTTCTGAAATATCGTTACCCTCCTTATTTATAGCAGTATATAAATTTAGACATGCATTATGTGGTCGTAAATTAATATGATCAATATTATCCAGGCTCATTATATAGTAAGCACGATGTTTAGCAGGTCACATATATTTTACTATCATACTATCTTTACTACTATTTCGTGGCATTTTATTTCTATTTTGGTACACACACACCCATACAAACATACACACACCACAAACAACAACAACAGCACACAGAGACGCACACAAAAACACACGTATATATAAACGTATAGTGCAGTGTGAATACATATGCATTACACATACAAACAGACCTACATGATTAGCAACTAATTTACACTGTAAATTGGTTGGGGTTAGGGAGGGAACCCTGTAAGAACCAAGTTGAATCAGTCTTTGTTGCTCGCCCCAGACCTCTCTCTCTCTCTCTCTCTCTCTCTCTCTCTCTCTCTCTCTCGTAAACGTGCGTCATACCATCATTGAAGACGAACATAAAAACATGATGTTCATGATGATTATATATACATACATACATTCTTACTCACACACAAACACGCACAAGCACACACACTCACAAACACACCCACACATACTCGTAACTGAACATGCTGACTGTAATACATACTCCCTTATTATCTGTTATTAATATTCATGCATTTTTAGATACATGTAGGGGAACGCAAAAGAAGATGGAGTCTGAACACCGTAAACAAATTATGATATTTGGCACGTTATAGTAAATATTGTTTATGTATTTGCTAATTATTCGGTAATAAGCTATGAACGTCTTTAAATTACAGATGAGGACCCTTAAAATAAATTAAAATATAAGTGTAAGTATCAGTGACATGTTTGTGCATTCAACCTATAATTGCTTATTCATTCAAAAATGATTGCTTCAACTATATGTCTAATTTTTCAAGACGTACCTCTGTATTTTTTCAAGACGTACCTCTGTCTTTTTTCAAGCTATCAACCGTTTCATGATGATCATAATAATTTGATATTGTCATTTATATTATTATGATTTCAACCGTTACTTCTGAAGACCTATATTGTCAATACTTTAATGAAAATATATATTGGCGTTTAAACAATATTTAGACAAAGCGGTATATACAAGCTAGTAAGATTATCACTAATATTATTAGTAGGAATAACTATAGCGTTTGGAATATTTATTTAATATTTGCTTGTAATAGGTGTTTTATAAATAGAAAATTTACGAAAATGAGTTACTTTTATTACGGATGTCTGTCTTATTGTTTAAATTGAATTTTGAATTATCTGCAATGAAGCAATGAACATATATATAATGACGCATTAATGTCATAAATATTTTAGAAAATATTATCATTGCATAGAAGTGCATACCTTACTTGAACAGAATTCAACGGTTTAAAAGCGGTTCTTATGATTCTCAATGAAACCTAAATTCATTCAAACAATAAGCACAATATATATTCTTTAATTTTGGCTATGTTTTTGGATCACGGTAACCAATAAGTCTAACATAAGTTATAATATACAAGAGCATTATTGCTATTTTTATTCATTTTTAAAATCTCAGATACAGGAATTTAAAACCGCCCGGAGTTTCAGTTAGGGATCAGTCAATAACAACTTGACAAGAATCCCTTTATGTGTCCCCTCCTGTACCTTACATGGATTACACTTTCTAGAAATCCTTGCCATTGCAAGAAATTCTGTCTTCTGCTATAACGTTATATCAATTCGGATTTTAATCCTCGAAACCTCACGCTAAGCATCAAAATGCTCCAATTACTACCAGAATCACTAAAGTTTTTTTCCATAATATTTTATTTGCTATTCTATCCAGCGTCACACTGTTTCTACTAATTTTACACACGTATTGTAATCGTATTGGAAGACTGTTTTTATTATTATTATTATCATTATGATTATTATTATTATTTTCATCATCATCATCATCATCATCATCATCATCATCATCATCATCATCATCATCATCATAATTATTATTATTATTATTATTATTATTATTGCTGTTGTTGTTGTTGAATGAGGGAGCAGTACATGCCCTCAAAGTGACACGGGGGTAAGATATACGAAGCCCACTATGCACACCATGACTACCAATCTGATAAAGGTACACGATGCACATGCATCACAACATATGTGCGTGACATGTTGATCTCATATCAAGATAATCAAGTGGAGCTCTGTTAAAATTGTCTTCGTGTCGAGTAGCCCATCCTCCCGCAACAGGTCTCTGAATAAGTTTAGGAAGATTAGCAAAACACCCATGTTTCCAGAGGTGAATTATTAAAATCACACAGATTTCCTCTGAGCACATGTGTATGATGGTCCCCCAATATTTCTGCTCGTGATAATGTATAAACATATCGTCAGCCACTAAGACACATGCTTAACTTGTTTTTTTTTTCTCATTTGGGACTATAATGTCAATTACAGTAGGCAACAAAGGATTTTCATCCTATTTAAACTTTTTCAGCTGATTTAACTAACTTTTATGGTGCTGAATCCGAATCCGACATCGGCTTTCAGGCAGCACGTGCAGTTTTGTTTAGTGATTCGCAGTATCAGTTTTTCCAACCAATTGATAATGTATATCATGCGGCATTTTTTTTTTTACCTTAGCAAAATATTATTCCAAGGATAGTTTATGTTTTCACGACCCACTGTCGGATCACTATTAATTTCAAGTGGTTGCATTTTGCTATTTTCGTATTTAATTATGTGGCCGATTACCATCTCTAGTGACATATGAGTCGATTAGAAAGTATATGTTTTATACTGGTCTTTGAGAACAATATCTGGTCAATTAGCCATTATACCCATTATACGTCAGTATGAGTATTGCAGCTTACAATATGAATGGAGTCAGCAAATATTTAACGGGGTTGAGCTGGCGATTTATCTATAAAATAGAAATACTAATATATCAAATATCGAAATTAATAAAATTTCTCTGCAATGAATTAGTAAAATTTGATTTGTTGTAGATTCGTATACAAGTTAGTTATGATGCCTCTAAAACATATCTAAGAAGCTACAACACGTAATTTCAACTGACACATTCAAAGGCAATCAGATAAAAACAACATAAACACGAGTGTGGGGGTGTACATATATGTATATATATATATATAT
>NC_068999.1:18154434-18155531 GCF_001194135.2 Octopus bimaculoides | reverse complement strand
TATATATATATATATATATATATATATATGTGTGTGTATGTAGGAGTACGTAGTACAGTAAAAGTATGTGAGATATAGGTGGGAAGAAAATGCGAGTAGAGAAGAAAGAAGATAGGAGTATAATAAGGCAAAATACATCATGTGATTAGTTGCAGGGAAAGGCGACGAATGAGAAAGAAAGGCGGAGAGAGAAAAAGTGGGAGAGAGAAGTGGTAACGACATGCTGTAGGGTGGGAAGGAAAGGGAATTACATAGTTAAAAAGTTTGCTGATGTGGTATAGATAGAGAAATAATTATAAAGTACTTAGCAGAGAGGAATTTAGAAATCATTTAGCATATTAATGTAACTGGAAGTGAAATAACATAGAAGAGATATCATAGAAAGTATCCTCTATTTCTTAGATAGCTTCTATTAATATTTTTCGTTCAATGGAAGTTTAGTACTTTTACAATAAGATGCTGCGCAGAGAACTAATTGCGACATTTCTAGAAATAAGAGATCTTTGCATAATCGACAATAAGGTTTACTATAAAATTGTAATGTGGAGTTAAATCCCTTCTTGATTTTTAAGAAAGAGTATTTTGGTGCATATTATATATAGAGCATAACATGTAAAATTTAGAATGTCGCTGCTTGTACCTATAGATACTTTCTTATTGACTAAATGTTTTAGAAATTTTATATATTCAAAAATACGCCAAAAAAATATTTTGTCTCTTATGTTTCCTTTCCAATTGATTAGACACAAAGGAATGCCAACAGCTACGTTGTTTTTCAAATCGTCCTTGATTCCTAGCAGGAAGAAAGGAAATTTACCTTCAGATCTTAGACGCCGCTGTAAATAAGTAAATAACATATCTCCAAGAGACACAACGTATTTTTAAACCGGCAGTAACCCCAAAACGGCAAATTTGAAGCAGCTTCGTACATAAATAAAACACCATTTTTAGACTATCAAACAAACTTGTCTCCAATAAGAATCAAAGCTGATCCATCTTCATAATCAAGCAAACATCTCATATATAACCTCACATTTTTATATTATGTACATAATCCCTGAAGCGTCAGTGCATATGATATATATATGTTTGTATGT
>NC_068999.1:18152185-18154219 GCF_001194135.2 Octopus bimaculoides | reverse complement strand
TATATATATATATATATATATATATATGTATGTATGTATGTATATATACAATACATTAAATAGAGAGATATTTACAATCTGATAATTTATCTATATTATAATTTCGGATAATATATTATGAATATAGTATAACATTAGATAACATTAAATAATTACTAATAAAAAAGCTAAAGCAGGGAATTAGTCCAACTTATATACATTATGTGAATTAGAAACAATTCATATCCATTTATACAAGTCTCTTCAGGTCTTTGATTTAAAAGACAGGCGAAATTCCGTGCGAAAGACGGCCGGGTTGCAAAAATTTATTTTTTCAATCTGGCAGTCGTTTCACACGAAACTTCGTATGTCTATTGAATCAAAGCCCTGAGGTTTCTTATATAAATGAATATAAATGATTATGAATTGCAAGTAATATATATATAAATCGAAACAAATAGTCGTATATTATAGTGATAGTATATTATGTCAAAATATAATATAAATGAATTATTACATTATCAGTTGAATCCCCCTGTTTAACTTATTGTTTGTAACATGCATTATACTCCTAATGCTGAGGTATTCAACTGACGTACCAGTGAATGGGATGTTTTATACACTCATTTCAAGGAATTTCTTTTCTTAGTTAGTTTAATATATATATATATAAATTGCATGAGCTTCCCAGCTAGCAGAAACTCGTGATGTAATCGCTATGCTATTAATTATGTTCAACGTAGTTAAACATCAGACGGGCTGAGATTAACTCAATGAAAAGATGGTTGCATTGTCACCCGGAAGGTCCAAGTCATTCTAACAACAGTTATGTGGTCACCTAAATGGAAAACCCTGCAATAAAATGTATGAAAAAAATTGAAAATTATGTAAAGAGAACGAATAAGCGATAACCCAAGTGATGAGAATATGGAAACATATATAAGAGTGTATGCAACTTAGATTTACTGTGTAGGAAGAGAGGGTCAAAGAAATTGAAAAAAAGAACAGAGAAAAGGATTACTATCGTTAAGTATTAAGTATAGTGTTCATAACCTCACACGGAAGAGCAGCGTCGATCGATTTTTCTGCCTGCAACAATCGTGTCCAATTTAATAGGAGTAAATGTGTAGTGGTGTTCGGGCCGTTCCATCACTCAGTAGACTACAAGGCGCCGGCACACTGACATGTCTATCTCCATCACAATATATACAAACATCCCCGCAAACATACAAATACATGTACATACACACGCATATAGACTTATGCACATACACACCAAAATAGCATTAAAATACTGAGAGTTGTATAAAACATTGTATATGCTTAATCAGGCATACAGTTTCAGTCGTATGGGACTATAAAACCCACCTGCACCACACTACGCAACACAATGACTTCAGACTGAAGCAAAAGAAGAGAAGACACATATACACAAAATTACACAAACTCTTAAACACATAATCAAAAGACACATACATACACATGCTTATCATGGAATAAAAGAAATAGCGATAAATACATAAATAAATGAAGCAACTACATAAAAGGCACAGATATAGATATTGTAAAAAATCCCATATGAACACGCACAAAACTCACATGCAAAATGCATACACATTCATGCACACCCACACACACATACACATGCACACTCAGATCCAGATAAAGTTACACACCATAGAAAGACAGAATACACTGAACGGAACAGGAGACATGGGATGGAAGAAACATTGCAGATGTCACAGATGTGTGACGAAAGATTTCCATAGAATAATAAAAAAACGGGCGACGAACGCATATATATTGTGCGTGTATTTAGTTGGCAAGAAAAACTAGTTACCGTCACGAAATATAGCAACATCTGTTTCAACACACGATGTCACATCAGGAATCTTACAAAAGAGTCCAGAAATATATAAAAGAAAATTTATTCTTATTTCTGTAAATCATACGCTCGCGTGTTTGTTTGTGTGTGTGTATATATGTGCACATGTGTGTATGTGAGTGTGTATATATACATATTTATAAATACATATATTCATATATATATATATA
>NC_068999.1:18141483-18150513 GCF_001194135.2 Octopus bimaculoides | reverse complement strand
GTATACATATATATATATATATATACTTAAATATATATATTATATATATATGATTATAATAACAACAATAATATATATTATAATTATAATAATAATATTAATGATAATAGAAATAACAATAATAATGATAATAATAATAATCATTATTATTATCATTTTTATTATTATTATCATTATTATTATTATTAGTATTATTATTATTATTATTATTATTATTAGTAGTAGTAGTAGTATAATTTCTTAAGTAACCAAAGAATGGGTTTGGTATTAATCTTTATTTTGTGCAACAGTTGTTTCGACCAATCCTACTAATGTCCCATATCGATGCAGACTGCAAATGGATGCAACGCAACATTGAGATCAGAATATCACAACATAATATTCTTCAATACAGGAACTCGCATGAAAGAAACTTGCAAACCAAATGCAAAGATGAAATATACACGCACAAACACACAGACATACACACGCACACACACACACACACACACACAGACAGACACACATACACATACACACACACACAAACACACTTACATAAATATGTATATATATATATATTTGCAATATGAATCTATGGGTTACTAAACGTTTATGATTTACGAATTCGGGTCCCCTCATATTGCCGACATGTTGTTCCACCGCCGATCAGTCCAAATAATCAATATGAGATTTCATGTGTGGCTGATATTTATTATATGAGATTCGTTTTCTTGAACAGCTACTTAAGGGGATATTCACACTTAAGGGGATATAAATAAGGGGATATAAACAAGACAATAATAGTGTCCTCCAATATCTTACAGTCCATCCTCATTCACATTCACACATACATACACACTCATTCACAAACCTATATATATGTATGCCTAAATAATTTAACGTTGTCCATTTGGGAGAGAGAAAAGAAGAGAGAGAGAGAGAGAGAGTGAAAAGGACAGAGAGAGAGAGTGAAAAGGAGAGAGAGAGAGTGAAAAGGAGAGAGAGAGTGAAAAGGAGAGAGAGAGAGTGGAAAGGAGAGAGAGAGAGAAAAGGAGAGAGAGAGAGAGAAAAGGAGAGAGAGAGATGGAGAGTGAGACTAGAGGAGGGCAGAACAAACAGTGTTCGATATAATATTGTACACAATGGCTTGTTTAGTTTGGAACGTCAGTATAACTTATACAGAATCGATATGTAATCAATTTAATAATCCAAGAAACAGGACGACTGCATTATGTTATGGATAATTTTGAAATATACCTGCGAAATCCGCGTATTGTTATATTATGTCTGAAACATATCCTAATTTGAGGTATTCATATACAATTCTGTTCAATTATGTGTTCTGTTGTAAAGAATGCGAGCGTTCCGTATATTTCAGTAGCATTTAACGTTGACTCCGTTCCTACGTACTATATTTTCAATTGTAGAAAATCTTTTGTTAAGTAGATTAGATGCAGTAAGACATACCAGCATGCATATATATGTACATAATACATACAAAGATATGCATTATCATATGTATACATATATTCATACGCATATATATATAGAATTATGTAAGCATGTATATGCGCACCAACGCCCAAAACGTCCACGCTCACACGCAAAATGCACAGAGACACAGTCACACACACGCACATGCTTAGACACAATGTTTTTGCTCAAGAGTTCCTTTGAATGTGAACTTTCTTTACTAATCTACATGCCATCCGAGAGGGGTCGTACTCTCCTATACAGACGTTACGTAGATTACAGGTACTTTGGTTACTATGACTAGACTTGGTATGTGTACACTAAATGTTTCTGTGCCTCTCCACGAGGTAGGTAACATTTGAACTCAGAATATAGAGAGTCGATAGATGTATGTAAAGCTTTACTACAAAATGCGACAACGATTGTACCTCTGAACCACACACTTTACATCAGAATGCATTCTATCAGACTCACAGTTATTTAATGATCCATATATTTATATCACTTCTTACGTATGATATTCAGCTATTGTCTGGCATTGATAATATTTTGTATTTTTGGTGGATGTTTAGCGTTGGACAGAATTGACGCGTGTAGACTTAGTGAAAGTTTCTGACGGTGTTTACTCGTCAGAAAACAAAGATCTGCGTTAGCAAATGCAAAACATTGCGTGGTCGTCAGATTTACAATGTCAGGATAGTGGCTGTAATCCCTGGCACAAAGTCAGGAATATTAGGGGAGGTTGAAAATTGTTTATACCAAAGCGAGTAATAAGTTTGAACTCACAACATAAACAGGTAGAATAGACGCCGCTGTCCGATGTACTAAAAATTAAGCGAAGTCACTGCTGTATAGTATTAATTATTAAATATTTCCAATCACATAAGCACGGGAAAATATCATTAACTAGTAAATATTGATTAATGAGGTATTTTAACCGAAGCGAATACTTTACTTCTATGATGTTTATTTTCAACTCGTAGGTTGGTTTTCAAGTATAAGTTGAAAATTTATCATACTTTCACTAACATGAAATTGGATTTCTCTTTCAAAGTTCCATAATAATAAAAAAGAAGCATGTAATTTGTGTATTCATTTCACATTTGGCGATATAGAGCGCTGTGTTTTGTATTTCTCAAAAGTAAAAAGCAATAATAGTAATAAAAGTTTTAGGTCCTGCAACGGAATAAAATAAAGAAGGCAGGTTCATGTAAAGTAAAATATGTGAAAATAAAAAAGAATGTTGACGATGCGTAAACGAAGAACGAGGAGGAGGAAGATGAGCGGAGGGGAGAGGATGAGGAGGAGAAATAGGAATGGAAATTTAGGAGGAAGTATGTGAAGGATTACGGGAAAAATGAAGATGCGGAGGGTGATTAGAAATAGATAAAGGAATACAGAGAGGATAAATAAGAAAAAGAGGAAATGGAAACAAAATAAGTAGTAGTAGTAGTAGTAGTAGTAGTAGTAGTAGTAGTAGTAGTAGAGGAAACAAGGGAGAATAGGAAAAAAGGAGAAAGAGAAGAGGGAGGAATGATAAGAAGAAGGAGGAGGAGGAGGAGGAGGGGAAAAGAGAATGAAGAAGAAAAAGAAGAAGAAGAGAAAGAAGAAGAAGAAGAAGAAGAAGAAGAAGAGAAAGAGGAAGTGAGAGAAGAAGAAGAAGAAGAACAAGAAGAAGAAGAAGAAGAGAAAGAGGAAGTGAGAGAAGAAGAAGAAGAAGAAGAAGAAGAGAAAGAGGAAGTGAGAGAAGAAGAAGAAGAAGAAGAAGAAGAAGAAGAAGAGAAAGAGGAAGAGAAAGAAGAAGAAGAAGAAGAAGAAGAGAAAGAGGAAGAGAAAGAAGAAGAAGAAGAAGAGAAAGAGGAAGAGAAAGAAGAAGAAGAAGAAGAAGAAGACGAAGAAGAAAAAGAGGAAGAAGAAGAAGAAGAAGGAGAAGAAGAAGAAGAAGAAGAGGAAGAAGAAGAAGAAGAAGAAGAAGAAGAAGAAGAAGAAAAAGAAGAAGAAGAACCGCATAACACTAAAGAGAAAACGAATCTGATGCGAATGTGGAAGCGATGAACAGAGAACATGCTAAAATATTAAAATCATTTTGTCAATGCTAAATGTAACCGAAGTTGAGTGAATGAATGCGAATTGTATATATTGCATGAAGTAACACTTTTTAAAAAAATATTTTTTAAATGAGGGATGATATAGACATTATGTGGCAAGCAACGAAAGATCAATGATACTTATGGATCATGGAGATAAGAAGCCATAATATTTCGTAAATATCGTATAAAATATTGCGGTGAACACCTACCAGAAGAACTATTGTGCATCAGTAAATGCAACGCTAAATTGTTAAAAAAAACAAACATAATGCAATGCTTAAGACACCTTATGAACATTAGATGTAATTAATAATATATATATATAGACAGAACATACCATTAATGATTGATTACCGCAGGCGTAGCTGTAAGGTAAGAAGTTAGCTTCCAAAACACATGGTTCTAGGCTTAGTTCTATTGTGTGCCAACTTGGATAAGTATCTTCTACTATAGCCACGGGCTGACCGAAGGCTTTTGAGTGGAATTGCTACATGGAAACTAAGAAGGCCGTCATACATGTATATATATATATATATATATATATATATATATATATATATATATATATATATATATCACGGATAATGTATTTACGTCCTCGTAAGTTAGAGATTATGCTTATGTGACCGATAGAATAAGTAACAAGTTTGAAAATAGTTCAAGAAATGATTATTTCGACTAAAATTCCTCCTGGTGATTTTCCTGCATGGCTGCTCTGTAATGACAGAAAGAAGTAAATTAATTAAAGAGAAGACAATGTATAATTTTGAAGTCACATAGGAATATCTTACTGATATTCACGCTGAAACGAGTTACCCTTAATTAACAGCTGTGTGGCTTCGTATCTATATGCTCCATTTTACTGATGTCTGTAAACTTAATGTGCGAGAAATTATTCATAATTCATGTGGACAATGTTTTTTATACTTCTCCAAGGATTAATAATTATGTTATTATATTTGCGTTAATTACGGAAAAACAATAGTATAATTAGAATCCATTCACATCCGCTTTCTCTATATTTGTTTACGCTGCATTTAAAGCTTAATTAACAAATGTTTTCGAAGTAATTTTTTGTCTTTAGTTGGTGTTACATAGTGACTGAAGCTTTTGTTCATTATAAGCATTATACTTAAATTTAATAAAGAAATGATGAAAATCCTAATTCAGAATATAAGTATTAAATCATAAAAGTATGATTTTATGCTTTGATATCCATTTTTGTGCTAAAATTACTATCATTACCGATGTTACAACGCGCTAAAATCTATAACATATTGGCATTATGTTTACATTCTTTCAAAATATTTATGACTCTAATTAAAATTTGTAACAACAATGCATACATCAACGATATACACTCATGAAGAGCCTGTAATTTCACTTCGCACTACAATATATGAATACACATAGCTATCAACGACGAGATATACAATTTACTACGTTCAATTTTGTTTTCGTTTACAAGTGGAAATTGCAAATTCACAAACTCGCACGGACACGCGCGCACACATATCACACGTATACGCACTCGGAGGGGTGCATGCAAGCGAACACACACACATATGTTCTTCAAAGTAGTTTCTACTCCACTTGTCTTGTTGTGCTTTTTTCTCCATTTCATTATTTGTTTTCTTTAACTGATTGCAATTGATAGCATATCTTAGTTCATTCTTAACATTTCCTCCCATACAATTCATTGTTTTCTCTGTCTCTCTCCTGTCATTCAATTGGTTTCTTATACACTCTTGTTTGCATATCAATATGCTTGTTTCTATAGGACTGGACCAGCCGCAAACATTTTTATTTGTCAAAACGGAATCAGTGCACTAATTAAAATTCCTTTGATCGTTCATCTCTTATTTCTTCATTTTAGATTGTTGTCACCAATCTGCTTACTTTTAGCATTATTCTGTTTTCAAGCATCATGATACGAAGTGTAAAGTAGCATGTAGTTTCATGAAATTATACTTTCGTTGAGTCTTATATGACTTTATTTAATTACAGATAAGAAACGAAAATGGTTTCAATAAATTGTTGTGAAAATAGATTTTACTCTATATCAGTATAATACAGCCTCTTCTTTCAACCACAGAGTGTGTCACTCTGAATCTAACGTATAATCTCATATTAGCTGCTAGAACGTACGTCATCATTTTCTCTATTAAAAATATCACCAAAATTCCTCATTTTTACCTGGTGAAGATTGGAAATGAAAGAAAAAAATGTTATTCATATGTTTCAAATGCCTTTGATTGTATGCCTACTCATACAATTTTGATATATGATGATCGACATGAAGTATACACTTCTTTGATAATTCTATGCAAACGATAACAATGAATTTTTTATATCTGTAACATCTATTGAAGTCTAATAGAATCAGAAACTTTTAAGAAACATATTGTAAGCACTCATGACCTCTGAAATTTATGAAATTTATTGCAAAGCATTGTTCGGTAATTCATTTTGATTGACGATTAACCTAGACAGTCACGCCAGGTGAGAGAGTATTTTCGGAAACAACATTTGATTTTCTCTCACATATATACATTTCACTTATGTTCTATGAGATAACATTAGACTACATTTGTGGGGTCTCCCTACCGTATAAATTTCTCACATATTGTTTCACATTCACATATTCATTTATATCAATGAGATTTTATATATTTACACTGTATATAATTATAGTTGGGGCGCAGAACTAGCGTGCGTTTAGCCACAGATTCCCATGGGTACAGAATCAATCAATCAATCTATCTATCTATCTATCTATCTATCTATATGTATATATAAGTATATGTCAAGAGAGAGATAGAGAGAGAGAGAGAGAGAGAGAGAGAGAGAGAGAGAGAGAGAGAGAGAGAGAGAGAGAGAGATGTGGTGAACTATGTGACTGTGCTAAGAAGTTTGCTTCCTAACCCTAACTACATGGATTCAGGTTCAGTGCCACTGCATGCACACATACACACATAATTTATGTATTACCCACATCTCTAAACGCACTCTAGACAGTATTCCTCCATTCTTGAGAATAATATTTACAATGAACTACTGTGTAACTGCCACCCTCGGATCATTTGCTCTCTAAAAACTTGTTGCAAAAGGTCTAACGTAATTCACAAATCTACGCTCCTCAACAGGCTACACAATTCTACAGCAAAATATATAGGGTCAACGATAGACTTTAAACAAAGATACTCGGCACATCTCAATATTTTTATATATAACAATCACAGTACATCCACAATCGTCCACGGTCATATACAGCATCTTAAAAATATGAATATTCCATATAATTTATTTAAAAACCAAAACGCCAACAATTTATTTCGACATAAATACAGTGTTTGATATATAAACTATTCAATTTCCTTATATATATGCATCATCAAGGCACTTGGTGTGTAAATAGACGAAATTCCATGTGAAGGCAATGCTGGGTCTTAAAAAAATAAATCCAAATGCTTATGGATTATGAACATGAGCGTTAGCCATTCAAATACATATCAATTACATCAAAAATTAAATAAACAAAATGTTAACGAAAGAAATAATAGATGTAAATAGAAACTACAACTATCGAAATATACTTCTATATATCTCAAATAATATTAATACAAACTAGGTTTATGTCTAAGACAATTTTTCGCTATTATAATAACGTATAACATTAATATATATGTATATAATAAAGTAAGGCTCTTACTTACTCTAGAAACTGCAATAAAACGTGTAAAAAAATATATAAATGATAATTATATGTTTAATATATAATAATTCTTCCATTTATTTAAAGTTATTGATATAAACATGTTTAAAATAATCAATAACAAGTGTTTTTTATTGGTTGTTTATCGGAGGGATAATTGCGTAATAAATATGAATAGAAACTTAACAAAATAATTCTTTGTTTACTTAACTTATGGTAGGAATAATTCTGTCATAAATGTGAAGATTATTTTAGAGCTACAAACATTATTATTAAAATAACCCGTAGATTTAGATTTAGGTTGTAATAATAGATATCAAAATAAGGCGATTTGAAGTTACTTAAATAAGGATTATTATCCGTATATTATAGAAGGGAGATCTCAGTAAATAAAATCGATATAAAAAACAAGTATTGAGTATTTGCCATCGGAATATATAATAAATATTATTATTTAATTAAATTCCTATATATATATATAAATATATTATATAGCCATATTCTAATTAATTCATTCATAAGCAACAAAATAATATTGTTGTAACAGGAATACAAGTTATAAACTATAAAATACTATAATAATAATTATTGTGGTTATTAAATTTAGTAGGTTAAATAAATCTATCTATTTGTTATTATCATTTTTTTCTATTATTATAATAATCATCAATTAATTAATGAATTAAACGAACATCTGTATACAGGTAATCATTTAGTATAATAAGGACATATTTGTAATATGTAATTGATATATTAAATTGCTAATATAATGATGCATTCTTCTACAAGTATATGCATTATGGTATAAACCTAAATTTTATTAATTCATTCATAAGTAACAAAATAATATATTTGTAATAATAAAAGTTATAAATTATGCAAATCTATGACAGTTATTATTGTGGTTATTTTCATCAATGTCATTCTTCTTCTTCTTCTTCTTCTTCTTCTTCTTCTTCTTCTTCTTCTTCTTCTTCTTCTTCTTCTTCTTCTTCTTCTTCTTCTTCTTCTTCTTCTTCCTGTTCTCCTTCTCATCATCATCATCATCATCGTCATCATCATCATCGTCATCATCATCATCAACCTACTCCTCCTTCTCCCCCTCCTACTCATCCTCATCCTCATTCTAATCATCCTCATCATGATCATGATCCTCCTCCTCCTCCCCCCCGTCTCTTCCTCCTCCCCCTCCTCCTCATCATCAATAAATTCCGTCAAAGTATTTATACATATAGTTATTTGCAATAGGTAATTGATATTAAATTACTAATATGATGATGCATTTTACAGTAACTAAAAAGAATATGCACTAAAGGGAATCAAATTTGTGAATTAATCCATTAAAATTTAATTTTCAATATTCGGCATTATTATAAATATTAGGATGACAATACTTAAATATATGCATTTTTAAACACACATATATATAAACATATATACACACTTATACATACACGCACACACACACACACACACACACACACATATATATATATATATTCTCTTATTCATATAGATATACATGCTTACACATACTTATACACACACACACGTATATATATTCATACACAAAATGCACACACATATATACACTTACACATGTATGCATGTACCCATATGAACACATATGTATACATTGAAATTAATACAGATGTTTACATATACTTCCACACACGCACGCACATATATAAATATACATGTATACATATGCACGCATACATATATATATATATGTATATATATATATATATATATATATATATACATATA
>NC_068999.1:18137729-18141420 GCF_001194135.2 Octopus bimaculoides | reverse complement strand
TACACACATATGTGTACACATAAATGGATACATACGAGTACAAATATATTCACTTGATGGATTGTTCTAAACATATTTACAATAGGGTATAATATACAATATATCTGTTTTAAATGAAGAGGAGTGATGATATCAATTTTAACGTAAAGGCTTTTGTATAACTTAACGAAGAAAAATCTGAGAACATTAAAAGGTATTTCAAGAACATAAGCATATATAAATACCAGAAATAGCATGCAAAAAAGATTCATTTAACACAAATTTGTATTCTCTACCATATGTATCATTAAACCAAATGGCAATTAACTCCAGATCCATTTGAGGAGGGGGCGGTACGCATAAAATCCAAGTATGTCTTTAACGAACAAAGAGGTTACTTTGTATGGAGATAAGTGAACAATCGGCAATATGCGTTTGTGGTTGAATATCTCTCAGCAGAATAGCAATCACTCAACCTTATCTTCTGAATTATAGCACATACTCTAGAATCGGTGATAATATTATTAAATCTAGAATTTATGATGATGATCAAATTTGGGAAGCTGGTCAATTTGAGCTATATCATCTTAGCCTATTTAATTATGCAAATTAAATGTGTTCTAGTCGCTTTCGATATGAATCGAAATACTTTGGCTATAAGAGATAGTGTAACTGTTATAGCTCATTACCGCTTTGAGCCCAAAACACGTGTCCTCGACTTAGCTATATATATTAACCCTGTCGTTTTCCATAATGGCATGCTATTTTAAGAGAATATTTCAATAGCGAGAGAATCTCTCCTTTTCAAATAGAGCTTGTCTTAATTGCCATTTGGTAATCATGTCATAGCCAGAGATGAAGATAATTTTAATAGAAACAAACTTTATGTTGCAGGTTATATGCTATACTTGTATTTGTTTATGTTATGCATATTGAAATCATTGCTGTCTCTTTCGTTAATAACGATGCCCGATCATTCACTAGTTTACCTACTGTGGAGAAATAGCATTGCATTAATGTAAAGACAAGTACGTATTTCATTTATTGGACCAGAATATTCTTCCAATACACGAGTGATAGAGGAGAAGCAGGAATAAATATATATACAGACATATATTTCAATGCCTGCATATTAGTATGTTTATGACTCTCACTATTAGTGTGTTCTGATTGAAATATTAAGCATCCAAATACACACACACATGTAGCAATATACTTCAGAAACTTGGCAAAACCTATTGTAATTCGATTAACAGAAAAATATTGTTTGCTATAAACAAAAACTAAAGTTGCTTATACAACATTTATTAGTTGGCCACATCATTTTTGGAACAATTGTTTTCATTTTCTTATATATGATTTACCTAAGATGGATATCATTACATGTGATGTACATATTATACTCAAACATATTACAGACTTATGCAACGGCGATATTTTGTTATGAATAGATATTACAGTAACACCAAGAACGGTACTAAATAACGCCTAATACCTAACGGAAGAACAGGAATTATAAAATACAATTTTCCGAGAGACAATTCTTCGGTGAAAATGCGAACTGAACTACAACTTCGAATGCAGAAGTTACAAGTAATAGTGATTCTTGCTTTACTGTCACTTCAATCTCTTTCAAATTATTATGTATGAGGAAAGAACAGAAGGAAATTGTAAATCCTAAACAAAGACGAAATTATATAACTTTGGAGAGAACACAAGATCAGAGAGAAAAGTCTTGGTTTCAAACACAACAGTGATATTCCATGGTTGGATACACATGTGCTTTGTGAGAAGAAAGTCTTTGATACTAACAACAGTAAAGGTGTTGGCGTTATTGGCAATGCTAATGACGCCGAAGATGAAAGCTTGTGGTGTAAAAGCGAATTGTGAGTTACCAAAATAGGAGAATAGAGTAAGATACATTAGAATTAATGAAACTTGGCTGAGCGTCTAATGAACATTGAAGAACAAATAACGACATTATCAAGGGAATATTTAACAGCAATATTAACAGCTTAGCAACAGACATTACCAAAATAATACGATCTCATTTAAAATATTTTTTTTTAATTTCAGAAATATCTCAATAAATTCCAAGCAAAGACATTCATTTAAAAGTTGCTTGCTGCCTAATATATGTGTGTGTGTGTGTGTGTGTGTGTGTGTGTGTGTGTGTGGTGTGTGTGGTGTGTGTGTAAGGTGTGTATATGTGTGCGTGCGTGTTTGTGAGTATTCTATAAGTATTATATATGTGTGTACGTGTGTGTATGGAGGCGAAATGGCCCTGTGGTTAGGGCAGCGGACTTGCAGTCGTAGCGTCGCCGTTTCGATACTCAGATCAGGCATTGTGAGTGTATATTGAGCGAAAAACACCTAAAGCTCTACGGGGGCGCCGGCAGGGGTGGCGGCGGTGTATGAGTGGTTCAGGCTTTCCTAAGGTGACCGAATAATAATGACTAACATTCTGGGAGACCTGCAAACCAGCATAACTGAGAAAAGCATCGCAGATTTGCGTGCAGCTGTGAAGCGAATTCGTCGAATCCCCATCCGTGAGATAACAAATGTGTCGATTAGTTACGATTCAGTTCAGTCGATTATCCCTGAAGATTTGTGTATGAGACGCGTGTCTGTCAAATTTGTGCTAAAACGCCTTTCAGCTGCCCAAAAAGACTCTCAAGTTTTACTTGCACAAGATCTCCTAGATTATGTCGATGACGTTGAAAACATTTTGAAATTTTTTTCGTAGGCCTCTGAGCAGGTAACTCCAAGCTTTGCCAAAAATTGATGCAGATTCTCTGCTGAACTTTCTCTGTCGTGATCAATATACTGATCACATGTTACACGTTTTCCTTCCAATCACTGCTGTAAATAGCAGAAGTAAACTACTAACTTAAAGCTTAGTTCACATGCACAGCACAGTTCAGGTTCAATCTGTGCCAGGCGGCTCTACTCTGTGTACTTTAGCGCCGTTAAGTGAGGTGTTATCAACACGCTCTCGGCCTGGTTAAGCTTCATAAAAACTAACTTATTTACTTAAGTTTTAACATCATCTCCATCGAAATTTTCACCTTGCATAGCAAGTTCTGTGCCGGATTAACAAGTGTGTTAGGGAAGTACAGAATTAGGTAAATTCTTTGTATTGTTTTGCATACAAATATATATATAAACAGAATGAGATTTAAAAAATACAAGGCTGTGGAAGATTTCAGGACATTTATAAAGAAAAGGTCCTACAGCTGTTTCTAGAAAAATTTTATATATCTCTTGATCAGAGACGGTGCGAGAAAATCGTAAAGCAATAGTTATTACAAAGAAGATATCAAATACAGTGTGGCGTGGAGGAATGAAAACAGACGTGAAATATGTAATGATATTGTATCTGCAGTTCCATTATGTAAGCAGAATCGCATATATATATAAGTTTCCTGTACCTTGGAACTCACATGCAAGGTACAGGAAACAAATATGCATACTATTCTGTATACATTGGACTCCTCATTCGCTTAATCACCGAACCTGGAGCTTATTTACTCACCATTTCAGGACGCTTTTAGGTCTTCTTGACATCATTTACCTCTCATAACCTATATGTATGTTCGTATGTATGTATGTATGTTCGTATGTATGTATGTATGTATGTATGTATGTATGTATGTATGTATGTATGTATGTATATATATATATATATGTATATATATATATATATACATAT
>NC_068999.1:18132611-18137521 GCF_001194135.2 Octopus bimaculoides | reverse complement strand
ATATATATATATATAAATATATATATATATAAATATATATATATATAAATCACGGGATTAAAAAACAAGGATAAGCTTAGAAGGATATGATTTCCGTATTCAAGGGAATCTGATATCTAAATGATGTCTTATTCTTTTCAATACAAAATGCAAACATCTAAAATTATATGTTAATATATAATAGAACTATATAGTGTAGATTTTCAATGAGCATTTGCTCTTTTAAAGCACTAAGACGTCTTCTTATACATATTTTACTGGTTCCAACACACTGAACACTTTTTCATTTTTTCATATTACGAATCTTGTTATATAAAGATTTCTGTGTATTCATATTCGAAATTATAAGCCTTTCATCTATTCATGTTCTTTGATGCTTAGTAAAAATCCTATTTCAATATATCAGCTTGTTCTAAAAGTCTGCATCAACATTCACTATTTACATCACATAATTCCTGAGACGCATTATTTATGTAACGTAACAATGAATATTGCAAATAAAGGAGGCTAATTGATATCAATTTATTTATGTCTATATCTTAGAATACTCTAGCTGTTGCGGTGTTTTATTTCTACACCCACACAAATTCGCGCGCGTCTCTGCGTATATGTATGTAGATTTAAACAATATCTAGGACCAGTATATTAGTATAAAACAGGATTCCTGGTTCCACTAAAAAGTTCATCTTTCTCACAATTTATAGCCTCATGAACGCCACACTCTTTCAGAAATCGATCTTTCTCTCCGGGGGCTGCTGTGGAAACTACAGCAAATGTCGAAACAATACTAACCATATGTTTCTCAGAAATTAGATATCAAACTCTTGACGACATTGCAATATTGGTTTTCTTGTAATGAAGTTAGTCTTCCAATTAAATTGCTCCGGTTTTCTTACAGCAGCTAGGAATAACGGGCAGGTATCTTATTTCATAGTCCTTCATATAATGAACATAACGAAGAGAAAATTGGAAGAATAAATATATGGTTTCCTCAAGTATATATGTTTTTGGTTGTAATGGGCACACCTACGTAAAGTGACATTTCACTATTTATTCCGGAATCGAACCTCATTTGACTCCAATGACAGTAATATGTCGAGAAACTAATACAAATGTTAAAGAATTGTTTTCGGAAATTTGTACCATTACTCTAGTAACATTGACATGGGCTGTTTCATCAACGATCTGAGCATGAAGTAGATACGTACATGCAGATCCACAATGTTCACTGAATTTTCGATTACATTTCAATCCTGCGATTGGAGGAGGGTAAGCAATCTCTATTGATATGTCTGTACAAATATCGGAGATTCATCCCTGAGTATTTTCGTTTCATTAAACAATAAGATTTGCCAAGAGGGATGGGCATCATGTCAAAGATAATATATTTGGTGTTAACTCGGCCATCGGGGGCAAATGTCAAAGAGAATTCCGAGATATAGGTGACGAAATCAAAAAGCAAACCTTATGAACTGATCGCCGGCGACAAACGCATTTCTTACTGATAAATTAAAGAAGACAAATATAAAGAACGGATGGTGAAAAGTTGAATATGACAAATAACTCAACATTTCATTGGGGAAGCATACTGTTATCTGTCATTAAAGCTTTCAGGAAAATGTATCCACAAATTTCATCATTATATCAGCAATGGCAGAGATGCTAAACGTAATTTATTTAATTCTTGATAATAACACTCTGATATAGGGCCTCTAAGAGGAATTTTGCAAGGCGGTACAACACTACGTTGCGGCCCCGAGGAAGATAACGATCTTTCTCAAAATTGAAAATGTGATTTCTTGTAAACAGACATGTAAACTCTCATGAATGCGTAATTTCCATGGTCAGATATAACATAATGTAAAAAAGAAAATCTATTCAATTAATGCATTAACATAAATGAGTATTTGCGGTTGGATTCACCAATCACCCTTTCGGTTTTTTCCTAGATAAATGCGTTTTAAACGTTCATATTAATTTCATTTAAAGTCAAACCTTTAAAAAGTGAAAACAAATTATCATTTAACTAGAGTACTAATTACAATGTCTTTTCTGGCTTTTTTTGTTTGCAAAATTTCTAATAACACTATCAAAATCAATTTCTCTGGCAATAACAGATTCAATACTCAGTCGTGCTAGATCTATAAGTTTGGTTTGACACATAGTAGACCTGAAATAATTTTTGATAAGTTTGAGATTACTAAAAGATATTTCATGTGCTCTTACTGTAGCTGGAATTATCAACAATATCCTTAAAATAATATAAACATTTGGAAATATATCATACGATTTGCAATCTGTTAATAAAGTTTACAATTCTAGAGATTTCAGTTCTGGTTTTTGCCAAATTTGTTTTATGTACTTCAGTTGAATGCTGCATTTTATTTAAAATTCTTTGCCATCTTCAGTGTATTGATGTGCAAAACATTTTCCTTTCTGTGATAGCTCACTTTTAGTCACTGAGGCATTGTGAGTTGTTCCCATAGCTAAAGATCAAAATTTCCAGCCAACCTCTTAACAGCATGACAACGTACCGTTAAGCTTGCAACAACGTTATCAATCAAAATATAAAACACATTGTTTTTTCGAAATAGGACTGTTCTGGTTCATCGTATGTACCAGTCATTTCCGTTAGTCTGGCGCCAGGTGTGCTTGCGTCATCGTGCATCCTTATTCTTTCCGACCCATGCCTTCACGCCGATGGCAGAGCTTAATTTTCATCTCAAGATTCAATACAATCTCTTTGGCTTTCCATTGGATATTTTACCATCTACTTCGTAGCTTCATCAAATCTTCATGGAGAGTTTAAATTTCGACACCTCTATTGTGGCATCTCTGACTTGAAGAACATTGTTGCAAATA
Organism: Octopus bimaculoides; assembly: GCF_001194135.2. Taxonomy (NCBI): domain Eukaryota; kingdom Metazoa; phylum Mollusca; class Cephalopoda; order Octopoda; family Octopodidae; genus Octopus; species Octopus bimaculoides. The sequence goes on along the minus strand of NC_068999.1, from coordinate 18,134,659 downwards.
TCTATAGCAGCCAAAAATTCGTAACAAGCCTTCGACATTACCACACAAATAAAGCATTTTAAGTATGCTGATATTCCATCTGTTTTATCCGTTCCTCTGCTGTTAAGTTAAGCTCTAAAAGACCTAACAATGATAACCGTATACCTGTGACGTGTGATGCAGAAGGTTTGATACATTGAATCTATCCGACCGTCTGGTTACTGACATGCTATGTAGAGAATAACCTATGCGCGTCTGAAGTAATTCCCATCGTTTTGGACTGGAACGAAACAAATTATACATAATTTGAACTGTTCCAAAATGTCATGGCTTCTGGCAGGAACGCTGCTGCATCGTCTCCACGTAAATTGATAGTATGGCAGCCACATGGAGAAACGATTGCCACTGAACACCGCTCTTGTATTTTTGTTTGTGTGCCATTGTACTTTCTTGCAATATTTGCTGCATTGTCATGTGCTTGCACCCTGCAGTCGCGCAGAAGAATGGCGTGCCTTTCTAAGGTGTTCTTGATTAACTGAGCAATATCACCCCTGTTCATTGTTGCAGTCGACAAACATACGAAAACGAAAATGCAATTATTATTAAAGTAATCACATTGAAGCATGTGTCCAACACACAGTGAAGCCTGTATCTTTGACTTTCTGCTCTTAGATCTTAAACTGTTTGACAAATACTACGCATAAAGTCCTTGTGACAACAAATTTTATACATAGCAGCACATGATGATTCAAAAATGGTGTTGTGTACTAGTCACATCATTACGCTAATTTACACATTTATGTATCTACTCTGGGTTGTAGGTAGATACTCGTGGAATTATCATATGTCTATACAACTAGGCTTACAATAATTCATTATATATACTAATAAAAGGAAATACGTGTAGTGTGATAAGTATAGCGATGTTTTTGTTTGTGAATGTAAGTGTTCATCGAGCTGGGGTACTAGAAAGTTCTTGTAACACGGATATATGGATGTTGCATGGTTGCTGTGGAGTTCTCCCTAGCTCTTTGATCCTGCTCTGATAGTCTGCAAATGTCGGATATGATTTAAGTAATTTTTTGATTCTGTTCATCCACTCTACTTCGAAAGATTGTAGGTATTTGGAAAGAAGGTTGGTATTATATAGTGTGTATGTTCATAAGAGGAAACAGTTTTTAATAGTTGATAACAATGGAACGATATAGTAAGGCTGTGATGTACTCGATTATTAGCCAATAAGAATTTAAGACGAATACAATATATTCAGAGAAATTAATCCTTGAATGTTTCTCAACCCGTGATTGCTACCGATTTCCGTTGCGGTAGTAAAATAATAAATTCGATGAATGACCAAATAAATGCATTTGACAGAAGAATGAGAAACATTCTTTCCTATGCATAGAACACTTCATCCAAAAGTAAATATCAGCTGTTGATATACGAGAGACGATTCAGAAACTTATTAGTATCGCAAATTATGCGTATGGACAATAAGAGTCAGTGAGTCAGTCACTTACAAAGAATGAAGAATTTCCTTACTAGATATGAGAATTAATTTTGGCGAACCTGGTCACATGAAAGCATAAGCAATCAAAATAAGTAGGAAAACTGGAAACAAAAGCAGACACGAAGATTATTTGTGAGTTCCATAAGGATACAAGAAAGCGGACTCATCGTTGGTGTATTGCAACCTCGCAATTTAAAGACAGGAAGAGAGAAAGTTCCGTTGTCTACAGTAGATGAAGCTTCAAACACTGATTCAGGAAATAAGGGTTCTTATTCTACTGCATCAGCAAAGGGTAAACTTCCCTGAAAAATGATATATTTAAACAACGCGTACAACATAATATATATATATATATAAACACAATAATATAGAAAGCATTCATTTTATCGGCATCAACTTAATTACTTTGCCTGCAGTGATTAAATACTTTTTTCTATATTTTGTATATTTATACATAACCGACGTTACGATGCTTCAGGCAAACTAAAAACCTCATATGCGTGTGTGCATGTGTGTGCATTGGCTTCTATATCTGTGAGAATATCCATGTGTTTCTATA
>NC_068999.1:18128032-18132413 GCF_001194135.2 Octopus bimaculoides | reverse complement strand
ATATATACACGCACACATATTCATATACGTGTGTGTGTGCGCGTGCGTGTGTATAATTTAATTTGTCTGTGTGTTTCTTTATGAGAGTTTACGTATGTATTTGTGCCATTTTTATGAAGATCGATAAGAAAACAAATAATCGCTCGTTTCCTATTAATTTGCTTATGGTATTTCTTTCGCAAGTGTTAAACATTGTATCATTGCGCCATCCTACCACCGTAACATCTATATATTATGGGTCGGAAAAACATTTTATGAATAACATAAGTAATTTATGATATCAATAAGGAAATCATAAACCATGTAGTTACACCTATTTGTAAATTAGGAGAATGAGATTTAGATGAGATAAAGAGGAAATGTTCGGTAATGAATATTCATGGGAAGACATTTAGTCTTTAGAATCGAGCGAAAGCGTAAAAGCAGCTATGAACAGATTAACGCTTGGTGAATTCGTGTTTCTGCTGAGGTCGGGAATTATAAAATTGGTGTAGTAAATTTCCAAAGAAATACAATAGAAGAGCTGATAGGAGAGATAAGGAACATTGTAATTTGAACGAATAATGGATGATATTCAGGAGCAACATTCATGAAGCGTTATCTAGGGAGGAAGGCTATTCGTGGACAAGAAATGAGAATATGTAGATAGTTTATGTGATATTAATGTATAGATTTCAGTAAATCATTTTCACGTATCAAAGCAAATGAAGCTGAAAACACATGATTGAAATGTTGATACACACCGTGCAAAGGCGAATGCAATATGCAACACAATAACAGTTCAAGCTTGATAAAAACCGAACTCTGCAGCCAGTAAAGTACAATAGTATGTTGATATGCTGTTGTTGTCCTTGTTGCTGACCTTGCTGTTGCATACTCTTGTACAGCTGGTATTAGTTTCTGTTGTTTTGAGTGGAATCCTTTTTCTTTGCGTGTGGTGTGGAGTGTGTTGTCGTTGCTGTTTAACGCAATCATTACGACACTTGCTATACATGCAGACACACCTCAGCCCTAATTACAATTTATGGAGAGCTCAATATATGCTAGGTCTTAAAATTTGTATTTCATCTCATCAGATGAGCAGTTGAAGATTGTAATGTCTCCAAATAGAAGATAAGCATTTCCTCTTATTCACTTTCAAACGCAAACGAAATGATTTAAATGATTCCAGTGAAATAGAAATTCCTCCGAGAACCTTCTGTATTTGAAACCGAACCTAGAACAGTACACAGTAGTTATTAAATCGTAATGTAATTGAGAGTATTTCCCTTTTGTGTTATGCTAGCCTTATCTTTTCTAACAGAAGACTCAACCACTACTCATGTATACACACACACACACGCACACACACACCCACACCCACACACACACACACATACACACACACACACAAACACACACATACACACACACACGCACATACATACACACAGACACACACGCACATATATATATATATATATATATATATATATATATTATATTATATTATATATACACCTCCCATCGTACGTACATGCAGACCTACGATTTAGGTGGCCACACGGGCCATGGATAATGTTGGTTTTTATATAAAAAAGGACTGTGTCTTCTTGAGGATTTGGCAGTTAAGTACTGATAAAGGATTTGATATCCGTTGACATGAGTTTGTTTTGAAACCAGAGGAGAATATGGGCATGAGGGAGTCTTCTCCTCTGCCATTCTACTGTGTACATGAAACATCTTTATGGTCCAAAAACATATCCGTATTTTATTAGCTTCAGATGAAACATTCTAGATGTGATATCATTCATATCTCGAGGATTTGTGGCATGAAGTAAGTGATACTGGATGTCAACCCATATTCGATTACAAGGGAAGGTGATGAAATAATCTGGATGGCCACAGCGGCGAACATAAGTGACAGCATACTGCATTTTTTCATGCATGTACCGGGAGCCTCCAGTGTATGATAAAGGGAGAATGACAGAATGTACAATATTCGAAACAACAACCTGATCATTTCGGTTCATTTCGTCACGACGATTGCCATATTCCTCTGTACGTAAATCCTTTTGATGGTGATTTATCCATTGGTGGGGTTCGGTGTCAATCTGGAAAGGGAAGTAATGCGTGGAGTAAATAATTAGTGACCTGGCTAAGGAAATTTTCTGAAAGGAATCCTGAAATAAGAAATATCTACCTTAGCGAATACGTCTACACAGTATTGATTGAGGAGAATCCGTGTTCTATGAAGAATGTCGATGTTGTTCTTTCGAACCATAAGCCAAAATGCATAACACTCCATTTGTGAATGGGTTTCTGTCTTTGAAGATGCATTAACGTCTCCGGATTAAACTTTGGCAAGTCAATGCACTAGCCATCGTTACCATAGGGGGAAGAGTAATGGATATCGGAATGCAACAAACCGAGCCTAACTTCTCAGTAGGCTTTTAAATAACATGTTAATGATGTCAATCTTATTATTTACAGAGACTATGAAAATTTATGTATTTTGCTCCATCTCCATATCGATATAAAACAAAATTATGTAGTAGAATTTCAGCGGTTTTTTTCGGACATTTAAATAGAGAAAGGAAGTGAATACTACAATTCATGATTGAATAATGCAAAATATCAGGGAACGTATCAATGAAAACTACAAATTTGTATTGTACACTAATATTTTTGTGTAACATGTCAGAACGTAACATGTACCTGATATAAGCATAATCAATATTTCTGACTGCATTGATATTTTCAGTATGTTATTGGCACCGAAAGAAATGTTTCGCATCCCATTTGTTATGGTAATCCTTATTACCATCTTCATATCTGTATGTTCCTTTACTCATTCTCAGGACTGACAAGTATTATTCTGAACCTAACATATTGAGAATGTCCAATAAGTGAATAAGTTTCCTAGGACAAATGTTCACTTGTGCGAAATACCATATTCTTTCCATATGCATGTCCGCATTAAATTACTTTATAAGAAATTCTAAACATAGACCTATTTACACTATACAGATATGATAATATCTATAGAGTTGAAACAAAATCTTGAATGGTATAGTGTTGATCTCATGAAAGCGTAGTGAAATTGGTTTAATACTATTGGTCATTTCATTGACGGTATATCAATGTACACGTCTGCATTCAGATGTATCTATATTACGGGCGGCACTATACAATTTTTTACTCTAAGAGAAATTCAAGTAAAGATATGAATCTGCTCCGGAGATCTGCTAGAAATAAGGAAGGATGAAAATGTGAAATTCATAAAGTATCACTCTCTATATTTCGTACTAATCCAACAACATGCAAGATGGGAAAAATCCTTCAATACATGGGCTTTCGGCTTTAGAGGACAAAATACTACAACTATTAGAAAAAGGAGACTCTGAATAGTTATATAATTATTGAAATACAGCGCTTGTACGTTAGCCACAACACTGAATCTGTTCCCTTCTTTCTATCATGTAGCAATGAGAAAATTAAAATTTCCACCGAACACTATATCAATAGCAAATGTTATCACATTTCATGGAATAATTGCCTTTTCCATTCTGATAAGTTATCATATTCTCTCAACTACAAATATGTAAAATACTGCAATCGTATCTGTTAAATATGATGTACAATGCAGCTTAACACTATTGATACATCGTCTCGCTATTAACGCAATTGTTTCAGATCCCATCCTCGTAATACAAAATATAAATCAATGAAATTTCACATTGTTTCAATCACATGTAATATATTTTAAGTTAAACCTACTCAATATAATTTACCTGTTCAACGATATTTTTGGAACTTTAGTTTAATTTAAATATGTTGTAGTTCGAAAATATGCATATTTCAGAAATATACAAGGCTGCGTTCACATAGGGAGGCACATAGAGTCTCACATTGAACGACAAATACAAACATTCGTATGCATATACATACATGTGGCTATAGATAGATAGATAGATAGATAGATAGATAGATAGATAGATAGATAGATAGATAGATAGATAGATAGATAGATAAATCGATAGATAAATCGATATATAGATACATACTCGAAAGTAACAGCAGAAGATCTCTGTGGGAAAGGCCCGTTGAAGTCCAGGCTTCTGCTGCTAGAAGCCACTATGTGCAGCCCTCAAACATCGGTCTGTCGATCGGAGTCTTCGGTAAGTGTCCTACTGACACGTGGTGCCTCTTAGTTTTGCAATGCGTGCTTGTGTGCGTGTGTGTACGTATGTATGTATATATTTACAAAGACACACAACCACACGCACACACAAGCAACCTTATACACATGCATACACACATATACATATCTACATATATATATATATATATATGTATACATATATATATATATATATATATATATATATATATATATATA
>NC_068999.1:18121304-18122562 GCF_001194135.2 Octopus bimaculoides | reverse complement strand
TATATATATATATGTACGTGTGCGTGAGTGTGTGTGTGTGTGTGTGTGTGTGTGTGTGAGCGGTGTGTTAGTGTGTTTCTATGTGTACGCGAATGTGAGTGTAAACATATAGAGATATATGCATATAGATGAGGAAGCATGTGTGTCTGTATATACATATAGGCATGTGTGTGCGTGCGCGCGTGCGTGTGTTTGTGTATGGCATTAAGATCAAGCTAATCATGAGAAATTCAATAATTTAAGAGGATTTGAAGGAGTGCCTTATATAAATGTCTATCGCACCTCAGTAACAATTTCCTTCTAGCCTGACAGTTTCTCCGTCAGATGAAAATGTTGGTTATACAAGAAGGTATAAAAAAAAAAACGTAATTTTGGTTATCTCAGGAGTGAAGTTGACCGTGGGAGTATTTCAATGCATAGCATAAAATTATGTAAGTAAAGAGCGCGATGTATAACCCGACTATTTTATGATTTTCCAAAATGCACACCAGAGTGTCAATATTTTACCACGATATCTACACCTATTAACACTTCTACAATTCCTAAAGTCGCAATCAATGATACTACTACTACTACTACTACTACTACTACTACTACTACTACTACTACTACTACTACTACTACTACTGATATTAAAACTAATACTACTTCTACCACCGCCATTTGTAAGTGGAGATGTTTCACCTATCGTTTCCAATATATTACTTTGCATAGGTGCGTTTTAAAAGTAAGATCATAATATTTCTATTAAGCGGTAATGTTTGCATTCACTACATTGAATGTATGTTTTTATTTAGACAAAGCCTTCATTTTTGTCCTCCAGTGCCATAACCCGTCAATTCGTTCGAGAAGCGTTTTACGACTTTATAATGATTTCTCAAAGGAATTTTATATGAAATATCAGTGTTGTAACTTGCCTATAAAATCCACAATGTACAACAAAGATTTTTGAGACGAATTAGTAATATACAATTTTCTTTGTGATATAGGTAACGAAACAAAATTACTGAAAATGGCGAATACACTTCATGCAGCCATTAACTCTACCTGACCTACGACATAGTTTCTTTTAAATTATGAAGGTAGCTTGGATCTTAGTGTGCAAAAAGAGTAATAAACATGTATCTAATTCATATAAAGTAACACTCTACGTATACGTGTGTCCGTGCATGAATGTGTATATTATGTATGTATACATATATGTATATACATATATGCATATACGTATATATATATATATATATATATATATATATAT
>NC_068999.1:18120417-18121198 GCF_001194135.2 Octopus bimaculoides | reverse complement strand
ATATATAATATATATATATGTATATATATACGTATATACATATATGGACATATACACACATATATACACACATACACACAGACATACATATACGTACACACACCTGTATACATATATTATATATAGAAATGCACACATATATACATGGATACGCAGACACACATATACGTCTATTTTAATAAGTATATGCATGCATGTATATAAACGCACATACTTACATATATATGTATCTACGAGTGTGTATGTATGTTTGGTTGATACTCAAAGCTTGTGGGGCTACTATCGATATCTGATAAACGTTTACCAATATATTAATGGAAGACACGTATACAGCTATACATTTTTTATGAATATATATGTGTATATACCTGTATAAATCAGTCTCGCCATCTATGTGAATCCGTGTACGTTTAATTGCGTTCAGAAGAACAAATAAAATAAGAATTGATTTCCCACTTGGGCATAAGGGCAGACACGTGTGAGTAAAGGAGATATATATTAACTAAAGATTGAATATTTCTTCCAATATTCTTCTAACGTAGCAAACAAAGAGTCTGAAGCAGTAACGCATATAAAGGCTTCTTGAGTAAAACATTTAATCTAGAACCATATCACCTACACGCCGGTGAATAATAATAATAATAATAATTATTATTATTATAATAATAATAATAATAATAATAATAATAATGATGATGATGATGATGATGATAATAATAATAATAAGAAGAAGAAGAAGAAGAAGAAGAAGAAGAAGAAGAAAAAGAAGAAGAAGAAGAGG
>NC_068999.1:18114373-18116873 GCF_001194135.2 Octopus bimaculoides | reverse complement strand
TTTTAAACCATCAATTAGATGTGTCTTGTGTTAAGCAGACAACACTATGAACTTCACGAATCTTTTTGTGAGTCTCAGCAGCGTTCTTGCCACTACGGAGATAAAAGTAAAATATGTCTAAAATGTTCGTTTTTGCACCCCACGTTAAAACTGACACTGGACTAAGAGGTGTAAACCAAACTACGCGCAATTTACTTCTCAAGTATGCTAAAAGTGTCAAATGTCAAAAATCTATCAAATGTCAAAAGGAAAAGATATTAACAATGAAAAAAAAACCATTTAAAAAATCGTAACTTTGTTTGCAAAAACACAAATTACTTTCTTGCCAAATCAATAGGTTGAAGATATTTTGTGTACAGGGAATTGTACTGTCACAATAAGGACCTCAAACAGAAAGTACGTTATGCAGTATGAGCGCAGTTCCATGTAAATCCAAATTTTGCAATCCAAAGACCAGTATCTCTCTCTCACTCTCGCACTCACTCACTCACTTTCTCGTTCTCAGTTTCTCTCTCCCTCCCCCTCTGTGTTTCGCCCTCTCATTGGACTGCACAATGTCTTTTTTTCCCCTTTCATTACTAATTATTTTCGCCGTTTCTTCTGCTATCATCAACATCATCACTATCTTTATATCAGTAATATTTAACATCACTAATATTGTCTATTCTATTTAGAAAGACTTCAGAGCGTATTGTCTCAAATACGTTGCTCTTGTTATTCTACCCAGAACCATTACAATATTTGTGAGTTTTTTTTTTATTCTGGTAAGCTTCTGTGCTAAACCATAGACGCATATAATACAATTTTTATTTTTGAAAAATAAAATATATTCAGATAAGTAAACAAATGCATTAAAATACTGAGTTTTCCTTCTGGACATTAAAATAGGATGGAAGCCTTAACCAAATTACAACAGGTAGATAGTCCATGTTTTTGTTCGATAGTGCATTGTTATACCATTCTAAACTTTTTATTCTTTAGATACACAAATAAAATGTACCACTCACAAGATTCATTTTCCTATCTGAAGCTATTCGTCTTATCCAAGTTAAAAGTTTTAAGTTTGACATAAACAAAATTGCAACTTCAGCGATGCTTCCAACAACGAAATGTATTCAGCAACAATCTAAACGTACCATAACAATGACGTAACGATGATTAAACATTAAAGGTCAATAATAGGCCAAACACCGTCGAAAATATCGTGAGGACAGCCGACATGGAGAAAGGTAACAATAATGCTGCCGCTAAACGACAAATACCCCGCCACCAATATCGGCACCGCTAATGTTATTACCGAAACCAGTAGCAGTGTTAACAAGAAAAGTATGATTCGCTCTACATCATCTATCAATAACCCATCTATCAAGACAAGGTAACCGGACTATAAGAACTAGAACCTCCATTATTAAGATTGAAGTGCGATCACTGAAACTACCACCATTATTGACGAAAGTCTGTAGAAATTACAAACTTTCACATTGAAGAAATGCGGAAATTCTAGAAATTTTAGCAAGAAGTGCTGCATCTGCTGCAAACTAACGGGAATACTGTCAGTTAAAACCAATTGGACTATTAACAGAAATGATATAATCAACTCCAGAAACTCATATGATAACAAAAATACGAGTGTACAGTATCAAAACCTCTTTCGGAGAAACCTGCAGCTTTGGTTTATGCTCTTGAGAAAACACAGAAGCGTAACATATATGTAATCAAAGTAAACGTTACCCATTCCCTGGGTTCGGATTTTATGACACAGGAATATAATTTACGATAAAAGGGAAATAGAAGTCATAGTAAACATAATTTTCGTGAAAATTAAGTAAGACACCTGGGAATATGTTCGTCTTTAATGAATCGTTTGACAATTTATTTAGGCAAATATTCTCTAGTGCGTCCAAGACATTCCACCCTCTGTTAGAGGAGTATAACGTTTTGGAATCGCTTATGTGTAACTTTTGGTATTTATCTTGTTTATACACTTGCTCTATGTAAACACACAACTTAGTGTCCCGGAATCGTTCTCATTCATATTGCCAGTCCTACTGGTGTAATTAAATCATTAGCCTTATAAGAGCGCTTTCAAATAGTTCATATGAATATAACCACTATAACTGGAAAAGAAAAATTGGCAGCGTTCCACATGTGATTATCTTCTATGCGGCAGTCATTTTAAATTTAAGTATATTTCAGCTGCATCTGCAGATATTAATATCATAATAGATAAGCTGCAGAGATTTAAACTCTCGTATGTGTGTTTGCTAATTCTAAATCATAGCCCATCCTATTCGTCCAGGTAAATTTAAATACTTTAACCAATAAAATATAATACTAAGACATAAATATGAGACTAGGTAACAAGAAAAAATGGAAGATCGTGGAAGATAACGTTATTTGAATGGGGGTATTCATACACCTACCTAACCTACCTACCGACCTACCTACCTATATTACATACACACACAGATATATATATATATATATATATATATATATA
>NC_068999.1:18111975-18113800 GCF_001194135.2 Octopus bimaculoides | reverse complement strand
TATATATATAGCTATAATAAATCTATGAGTGAGATGTAAACAGTAGCAGCGTGACATCGTGAAGTATATTTGTCACCTACACGTGGCTGACCCATATGGGACGATGCTACTGTAGTTTATAGCGCCGGGAAGATATCTCCTCCAGCTGGCTAACGACACACTGTCTGTGCTCGAGCAGTGTTTGTGAAGGGAAATTATCGTTCCCATCCCTAGCCTCACGTGATACATACGGACCCAAGCTTCTAGGTAGTAACCTGTCATCAGCGTGTGACAATCACCGGCTAGGTTATGAGATTTGATTTCGAATGCAAAATACTATATGATTTTTCCAGTGACAAAAAATCACTGCTCTCGAAAAGATGAAGCAAGGAATAATAAATCTCTGAGCGAGATCTAAACAGTAGCAGCACGTCATCGTGAAGTATATTTGCCATCTCAGAGACTTATTATTGCTTGTTTCTCCTTTTTCGTGATCAGCAACATTTTGTCATTGGAAAAAGCATATAATAGTTTGCGTTCGAAATTACTTCTCATCGTAGCCGGTGATTGTCACACGCTGATGATAGGTTAGCGCATCAGGTCAGGTTAGAGATGGGACACTACGCGCGTTTCCACAGATCGTACGTCACTAAGTGCTTAGTATCCGTGGATATAGGTTTGATCATCTTCATGGATTCATTTCTTCTACGAACATAACATTCATAGTTGTACAACAAAATGATGCTTATCCTTTATTGACCAGTCTGAAGGTTGATTAATTTCTGGGGATAAGAGTTTTTGCTTTCGGTGAGGAGGGAAATCTGATGGAAAGAGAGGAAGGACTCTTAGTTATATGAGGATAGTGGTGAAGTTGGATCTATACTGATCTTCATTCAACAGATGTCAAGTATGGGTAGTGCATTCCTTTGCTTGATCTCATTTAAGGAATGGCTTTCTGCAACGTATTCTGATGTCAACACGTTATCCGATACTGCCACTACGGCCATCAACATTTGGGAGACTATTGACTGGATTGATAAATGTTACTTTCTTATATATATATGTTATATATATATATATATACGTTTAGTGGCATTTCTTCCTACTCTACGTCATTAGTTTCAATGGCATTACTTTCCAGTTTGCCTTATATCTCTTTAGTTAGATGAATAAAATCCCAGCTGAGAAATATAGTCGATGTAATCTATACATCACCTACCCCAACATTTCTGGATTTATGCCAACATTTGAAAACGATATTTCTGTAAATATTGTTATGATATATGTTTTCTCTAATCAAGATTCCTCATAAAATCACATTTAAAATTTTCACACTCCACATCAAGGTTGCATGCTATATTTTTAGACGATGATACTTTTACTGGACTAAAGTCTTCTATATGTTCAATTTACAGTTGGAAGAATGCAATGGAATATATATTCGTTTTCTATTCCTAACGTACATAGCAAGTGGGCAAGGACTCGTTCGTTCACATATAATATATTTTCCAATATTTTTCCAGGCACTAGAACTTACGAAGCATAATTGCTTCTTTAATATATCTACGAGGAAAATTTCTTTTCAAACAAATCTGCATTATTCTCCAAACCACGTGCACACACACGCACACACCAATATATACGTGTCTGTGCGTGCGTGTGTCTATATATACACACATATGTGTGTGCATGTGCATATGTATGCGATTGCGCGCGTATGTGTGTGTTTGTATATATATATATATATATATTTATATATATTTATACATACATGCATACATATATATATATATATATATTTATATATATTAATACATACGTACATATATATATATATATATATATA
>NC_068999.1:18107349-18111714 GCF_001194135.2 Octopus bimaculoides | reverse complement strand
ATATACAGCGCAGAAGAAATGTCGAAGAGAACGCTTCTATTTATGCTACAAATTATTGGTTTTATTTTATGTCTACAACAAAAAATTGCATGGTGGAATAATATTGCATGGCATTGCAAACTCTAAAAGAGCAGGTTGAAATGCTGTTATCCTATGCATTAATGTTCAGATTACAAATGTTCGTATAAATCAGGTGACGAAAGTTTGTACGTCTGAGAACATTTATTTCGGGTTACGGTCTTCACTTTCACCTTTTCCAGAACACGGATAAATTTTACGGAATCACTATCTTCCTTGAACGCAGTGCCTTTTTTAGTGTCTTCAGACTTTTAGCAAATTTTCAAGTTTTGTATCTAGAAAGAGGAAGGAAAATTGAGACTTATATATATGTGGGGAATATGTCTATGTGTGTGTATGGAAATGTTTGTGCATTCTGCACGTTGTGTCTGTGTTTGTGCAAGAGTGTTTTCTAACGTCACAATATTTACTTATCTGTTTTTCGGGCTCTCTCTCCTCACTCTATATATTCGAAGTCCCTTTATTTCTGTCTGTCACGCGCGCGCACACACACACACACTTATCAAGCTTGAACACCGGCGATATATGTCGTCAACAACACTGCACACCAACGGATGCAACCGCTACAATTGCCCAACAAAATACTTTTGTACCATGCAATCAAAACGTTTTTATTATCATGAATAAGCTAAGCACCACCAGTTGAAGCAAAGTACGATATCATGACTTAATCTTGTGTACTTAGAAGGTATATGGTATGTGATTTACCTTTGACCCATGGGATGTAAACAGCAATAGTGCTACTAAAAAAAAAACCCCTACAAATTTACCTACAAAAGCAAAAGCAATCACATTCTATCCCTACAACTAACCACTCCATGACTTTCTAATAACTAACTAGTAATATCAATATTATCAGCGTCTGTAATTCCGTAAGTTGTATGTCAAGAGAACGTAGTGAGCGTATGATGTTTGTGTACACTGTTGGATTGTATTGTCTCCAGTCAAACGTGCAATGGGTGGAATACATATGAAGTTGTTATGTCTTAAGCAGTATACGCATTGAGTTCTTCCTCACACCTCATTTCTTCGTCCGTCTATTTTCTTATTCCAATTCATACATTCATTGGAATAAGAATTCATTTTACCTCTACCAAAACAGTCCTCTTCTGCTATTTTTATTATATATGCCTTGTCGATATTTTTTAATCGCTGCCGCTTTTAGTGTTATTGAGCTTATGAGTCCGGAAATGAACCTATAGAGCGTAAGCGAAGTCAGTCGTTGCAAATCTACCGTGAAAGAATATTAAAATATTAAACCCGATCTTTTAAAATGTATGTAGCGAAAATTAAATGGAGAGCTCAGGATGTTACTCAGTTAACTCCTCTGGCAACACATTTTTATAGATCTAATATTATGCTACGAACGAGAAGAATGTTGGGTGTATGAATATGGTAGCAAACTTGTGGTAATATGCCGTTAATTAGGATGGTCGATGAAAAAATATTTATTCATAAAACGTTTTACTATAAGAGCCAGATGAAACTTACATTTGCTCTCATTTGCAAGTACGGAAATTTTGAGAAACGTACGAATTTTCACAGCATAATAGAGGCAAGTGGATCTACTACTGCCTATACAGGCACTGCAAGATAATAGCCTCTAAGCTGAGAAACTTATTGGTAATTCATTGCTTTACTGCACAACTGAACTAGTATATATCTTGTGAGAGACTACACTTTTCTGGAAGCTCAAAAGTTTATATATCGATATAATATATAGCTGAAAGATAAAGTTTTCAAAGTGTTAACGAACGCAGGTAACATGAAATTAAATAACTTATACATGTGTCACTCGAAGGAGCGTAGGGCCTACCTTAAATTTTATACACAGTTTAATTTACATCTGATTTAACGTATAGAAAAAACGAATATTTTTGTAGACATATACAGTGCCAGAAATAGCATTTCCAACACAAAATATTACTTCTACTACACAATGCGCCAACATATTTATTGAACAGAAATGAATTTTCTCATTGATTTGGGGCTGCATTTATCCTACAATTATACAAATTCTTTTCTTAGTCAATGCATCGATTTGTGACAACTAACTTGAATGCTTATTGTCAAAGAAGTATTTTAAAAACTTACGAAATCAATTGGTAAGGAGATAATCCTTTACTTTAAGACGTATTGAAGTTCAACATATTGGCTATTGTGCTTAATATACCAATGTTATTTAAAGTAAAACCGTCAAGTTTGAATGGTTATTTAAATAATAAGTAACATATATGGCCAAACTGTTAGTGTGACTTGAGGATTTTATAAGCAGAAAACTTGTGACACTTGCTAAGCTAGTGCATCAACAAATCAAAAAGTTTGATGTGACTGAGTTTAAAATATAACCTAAAAATCAGGTGTATTATATAATACTGTGAGCTCGGGGTGGGGGGAGCTGTAATATCCCAAGCAACGCAGTAGCATAAAATGGAAATTTGCTAATGGATTGAAATTAATACAAGTAAGCCAGCGAATTTTTGATAAATCTAATCATGAACGTGAAAAAAAATTCAAAAGCAGTTTACAATGAGTACGTTTCTCACAAGCAGATGTACTCTGAGAAGATGTGCTATAAACACCAAGCAATTTTGGATGAACTTTACACCGCAGAAATATTCAGATGATGACGAACAAACAGATATAATATTATGTCCCTTATTATCCGACAAATTCCATTATACTTTACACCACATATTTTTCCTCAAATGTTTAATCTTTGCATACCGTAATGTGCATCTAATCGCAAATTGTATTGCATATGTTCTTCTTGTTTCTATTTATTTTCTTTGGGATCAAATCGGTTGAAGCATGGGATCATTGTGACATAGATATAAATATACACAATTTATTTACAGAGACAATTTATTTACATAACACTGAAATTCTTATAGTTTCCACTGAGAAAAGAACAATTATATTCCTTTTAAAATCTATAAAGTATATCTGTAAAATATATCAACTGAATAAAAAGGGGAAAATAAAAACACTTCGACAGCTTCAGACGTAGGTAGGTACATACGTCATTTCTTTAAAAACAATTCATAAAATTTCATAGAAATCACATTTTTCCAAGCACGATCACTTTTTCAATAAAAGGTTTTTGTTTTTCTTCGATGCAATAATAATAGTTATTTTACCTATTTATTCATTTATTTATTTATTCATTTATTTATTGTAGTCTTAGAGTTGCGCAAATTTGGAGATGTGAAATAATTCAGAAAATATTGAATTTCTGAATTACTTTCTAAATGCATTAACATTTAGGACATATTATGTATGCTTATTGCGCAATCACCCAACTACACATATGCATATAAACATATATAAGTTTACATGTGCATATATATAATTATACGTGTGTATATATATGTATATATATATAGCATATTTATGTGTAACTGTGAGTCTTGAGTGTCTTAATACGTAGTGCATTGTTTATTTCATATATTTTTTATATAACATCTAACATATTCCTTGGATAGACATGCCAGAAATGGCATTGTTTCATTTTCTTTTCATTTAAGTTATTGAAACCCAAATTATACTTAAAGAAATAAAATTAAACACGCTTATCTGAAATAAATAATAGCATATTGTCTTCGAAATAATAAAATTATGTAGAATTGCAACAGAATAAGAAATGTCATAAAACTACCTAATTACTTTCATTTATGCTACATGTTCTGAGAAATTTAGAGATACGTCAAAATTCCTTCCTATTGTGCAATACTTTTTTGTAACATTGCAAAAATACACCCCTTCCGGATAAACGAATCACTGATTCTGTCACTACACCGCAATTATATTTCACTTATAGGGAAACAATCATTTGCTTTCAAATATCAATAAAAATAGATCTTTGAAAGTTCTTTTTTTTCCTATAAAAAACGCATATGAATGAAAAGAATTTCAAAGAGGAATTGTATTCCATACGCCGAATAACATTGAATGCTTATGTTTGAAACAATATACTGCAAAAACATTAATATAACGATATTAACGTTAAACTATTTCTAAAATATAAAGAGCCCTATCTTCAGTGGTAGAGAATTCTGTGAGAGGAAAAGTTGTTTCAGAGAAAGGGAAAGAGACGAGCAATGCAATTACATTGAGTAAGTAATTATCAATGTCATCGGTGTGAGAAGAATCAAAGCTATAGACTTATAAACTAAGTCAAACGTGGATGCTAGGTATTAATATTGGTAGCTGATATATATTTGAGCAAGGATATTTGAATATGTGCGTATGTATGTAAGCATGCATTAATATACACGCATATATATA
>NC_068999.1:18103412-18106245 GCF_001194135.2 Octopus bimaculoides | reverse complement strand
ATATATATAATATATATAATAGATGTAGGATAAGCATTGAAGGCGTTCCATCATGTATGACACATCCACGAATCTCTTAGACGAAGTTCATGAAATTCGGAGTATAAGACAAGAATAAGAATGGGGAGCGTCACATATTTCATTGGTTATTACGCCATACGTTGCTGACAATCGTTTTTATTTTGCCACCATATATAGATACAGATGCACGTAAAAATTACAAAGTCAAGTTTCAAAAATATATGTTATCAACACATTATCAAGGTTATCTAACAAAAATTAAATTCAAAATGATCTGAGAAAATATTTCTAATAGACAACCGAATGCAAATAGAACGTTAATAAGAAATATTACATCGTAAGAAAAGCCAGTCTAATATTTAACTTTTGTTGCCGTCAGTAGATAATATAAGAATAAACATGTGAATAGTACGTCATGACAATTAGAAACATTGAAATTCTACGCCACGCCTATGTATAAGTATGTAAATCTTATATTAATGGTTGATTTTTATGCATGGGTTTGTGATTGATACTGTAGTCAATTGTATAAATTCAAACGTACATACACTCATTTACAGATATCTCAAGAAGAGCATAAAAAATGTCTGACTTCGAGAAGAAATACAATGCAAACATTAATAACATAATCACACAAAGGTTATTAGGACCACGAACTAGCTTCTGTAAAGTGACATATACACACACACGCTGTCAATACTCTAAACTCAAAACATGTATATGAATTATTGTATAAATACTTAAAGAAACAAACACATACGCAAACTAAAATAATTCAACTCACACAGGTTAATGAATGCATCATGGAAAGGTATTCAAATTTGAAGGAATTTGTTTCTCTATCATTCTAATAAAAATCATTAGTGTGTTAATTAAGATGCAAACAAATAATTACCATAATTAAATGCAAGATACTAGGCTTCCCAGTTTATTAGAATAATTGACAATAAACAATATTGCGATTGTTTCCATAGACTAACATTCATGCATTATTTCTGTCTCAATTCAACATATTCTATTATGTAACGTTTTCTTTGCTTTAGTTTTCTGCCCTGTGTATTTCTTTATGTATCTACTGAATAATTCAGCATTTGAGTTGACTAAGCGAGTTAGATATTATAAAATACATAGTTAAAACATATCATCATAAAATCTCAATATATTGTGTAGTCACATTTTTATAATAAACGTTCGCAATGTGTGATGTAGATTTTTCAATAATATCAAAACCCGTTACCTAATAACTAAGAAACATATGCGTATAAATACATGGAAATATCATATATATAGAACTACACACACGCTAATGTATATGCGAATGTTTGTTTTGAAAGTGCGTGTTTCTCTTTTTAAGTATTTCTACAATAGTTTATATATGTCATTTCATATATAAAACTATTTAACGATTTATATACAGAGATAAGACCTTTGACAGGAATTTGTACATGCTAAAAGGGCAGTTAAACCCGAAGCACGAACATTCTAAAGGCACCCTATAATTGTACTAGAATGAAGAAAATTATAATTAGTTAATCTCATACTCGGGGTTCCCTATTAATGAACAAATAAATTAATTTGTCATTCGGAGTTCATCAGTGTGATCGCTAAAACAATGCATAATTATGTAGCTTAATACGTACCGAAAAAACACGTGCGACCTGCTTCTTTATACATCATGGATTCAAATCTAGCGCGCAGTCACATACCCAGCAGCAAACAGTAAAGTTAAACTGCGGAATATATGGCTTCAGAATTCTGAAAAGTATACTGTGTAAATTATAGGGGAAAAAATTAGAATAATCTATTGCCAGTGGTTCGCATTGCGTAATAAAATTCATAAGACACCATATTTTATACATAAGAGCGTATGAAGACGTATAAACAGAGAGAAGGTCTATGACAGGACTTCTTACATGCTAGAAATGGATATATATATACGTGCGTATATATGCTGTGTATATATTGAATACGCTACACTTGTCATACTAAATTTTCTATTTTACATTATGTCAAACAAAGATTAATAATCATATCTATCTACTAAATCTTTAATTCCTGCTTAAAAGGATGCACTGTATTTGAAAATAACGTTTTAAATAGCAAAGAACATACTCTCATATGCTAGGATACGTATTTAGTCACCCAATTTCAAACATAATATAATGTTTGTGCAACTCTTTAACCCATTATCATATAGTAGATCCCGTATGACGATTGAGCAGAATCTAAGCTAAGAGCAGCAGATTCCTAGGACGAAAGCAGCGAATGTATACGAAAACAAGGACAGACAGAAATAAACGGAGAAACGGTACGCAAATACAAATTTAAACAACAGGACATTAACAACAAGTGTCATTCGACTAAGGACGAATTAAATCAAGATGGGATGTGTGGAAGTGAAGCCTTTCGGCAGTGACAGAAGAGGTGACACGCATGGGAAGGACTATGAATGTTGCACGGATGGTAGTCAAACCAAGAAAGAAAGGTAGGTCCTGGCCGAACACTTGTCCCGTGGAAGGAGAGTTGAGAGGTAGAAGCAGGGGGATAGAATAATTAGGGAGGGACGAGAAGATAAGAAAAGGCACAGGGTAAAATGAAAGAGGAGGGAAGGAGAAAATGAAGGGAAGGCTAGAAAATGTGAGAGAGGAAGCGAAAGAAAGAAGAGTGGAAAGAACGAAGTAAGTGTGAATGGGCCGAAAAAAGAAAGAAAGAACAAAAGAATTAAAGAATAACAATTTGTACAAAATTTACACACACACACACACACACACACACACACATACACACATACACATACACACACACACACACA
>NC_068999.1:18102426-18103402 GCF_001194135.2 Octopus bimaculoides | reverse complement strand
ACACACACACACACACACACACACACACACACATATATATATATATATATATATGTGTGTCTGTTATGTCTTAATTATAGGAATGTCTTCTTTTTTTCAATGCATTCTATTCATTCAATAATTTGTGACTTCAATTTTAGATGGCGAATGATACAGCCTTTAGTACACTTTTCAATAAGCTCTTAAATAACGTTAATCCAGGATATCATCTTGATAGCTAATGTTTATCATGAACAGCAATGTGTAAGGGACGATGAAACAAAAAATCAGAAGATTTTATATTTATTTTTTTACATAAAATTTATTGAATGATATTTAAGTGCAGTTTTTCACAACTAACGGGAATACATAGCGTAATGATGATACCACTGAGGGAATGTATATTAATGGTTTGATGCATAAAATGAATTGATACGCACAGCCATATATCCAAAAAGAAAACAATTCTGAAATTGCCTGATGGATTTTATATAACGTGACAAAAGTATATATAAGACTTCATTAAGCAACTGATTATATGCTGATTCAAAGTCAATGAAAATGTGCAAATTCACCTGTTTTTCCATAGCAAAATACAAATTTTAACTATCATTAACGAAGTTACGCAAGTTATCTTTAAATAAAATAATATTATTTACTATGTTATTTTTGAAAAAAAAAAAACAATTAGACAACATCTCATTATCCCTAGAGACAACATTGTTGTTTGTTTCCATGCTTCATTTTATATGGCGGTTTGTCAGTTTTCTACGGAATTATATTTAATTACACATAAATGTGCATTTTTAATAGGTTATCGGCTATAGAACATCAACATTTTAGTGACGTTAGTTTTATCGTAACAGACATTAAGTAGACTGTATGTATGTAGGTGCATATATGTATGTATACAATGTCACCTATATATGTGCATAAATGTTTCTATACATGCATATATATGTGTGTGTGTGTGTGTGTGTGGGTGGGTGTGTGTGTG
>NC_068999.1:18101192-18101601 GCF_001194135.2 Octopus bimaculoides | reverse complement strand
TATATATATCAAAGGTAAATAATAAGGGTAGAAATTAATATCATTGATTAATATCAATTTAAACCAGTGGACTAGCATAATTAATAAACGTCCGAAGACTTTGAATTATTTCACATATAAAAATAAGAGGAATATCCGCCAAGGTGGATTCCAAATATGCTAGAAGACGCAAATCCTCTTATCGTAGGATAATAGAAATCCACCTTGGTGGTTATTCCTCTTGTATATATATATATGTGTGTGTGTGTATATGTGTGGGCGTGTGTGTGTGTGTGTGTGTGCGAATGTGTCTATATGTAAGTATATGCTTGTGTATGAGTGTATGTATGTATATGTATGTATATATCTCTATCTTACTAGATATATATGTATATATATATGTATATATATATACATATATATATATGTA
>NC_068999.1:18099887-18101182 GCF_001194135.2 Octopus bimaculoides | reverse complement strand
TTCCTTCAGTTTCTCTCTACCAAATCCACTCAAAATGCTTTGGTCGGAGGGAGGCTGTAGTAGAAGACACTCACCCAATGTGCCACGCAGTGGACTGAACCTGGATCCATGTCATTGAGAGCAAGTTTCTTACCACACAGCCACTCATGCGCCTATGTATGTGTATATGTGTGCGTGTGTGTGTGTGTGTGTGTGTGTATGTGTGTATGTATGCAGGTATGTTATATGTATGTATGTAAATGTGTACGTATGTACATGTGTAATGGCAACGCATATAAGTCAAGAAATCGCAGTAAATCACCGTTAGAATATACGCGAAAAATGTTTGTACACGCGCGTGCACGCGTACGTACGTGTCTTTGTGTGTGTGTGTGTGTGTGTTATTGTATATATAATTATGTAAAATAAGAAAAAAACTTCGTATAATATTAGAGATCAGTCTAGAAAATTTGTCATAATTACCAAATGAAAATTATGTCCCGGCTTTCTGTAAGAAGGGGTGATAATATCCAAAATTTATATTCCCCACCAAAGTGATGCCATATTAATTAAAAGAAAACTAGGTAGTCTTTTACTTGTATAGCGTTAACAAGACAAATGTCGAAGTATCTTTATTCCACAATTGACTAAGCCATATACCATATAATACATATATATTTTCATACAGCTTTAAATATGACTCCGAAGAACAGAGGGAGAAAAGATAGTACCAATCGTATGTAAGATATCAATTTTAATTGTCCTGAATATAATTTGAATATGCACAACCATTTATAAAAAATGACAAGCAAATCTAACAAATATCTTCCTCTGTGTTTCTCTCTCCCCGCCTCTCTCCCTCTCTCTCTCTCTCTCGCTCTCTCTCTTCATTCATGTGTTACCTATATATTTGAAAATGACAATGACAATAATGACTACTGCACATTTATATTTTTTATAATTCCATTTAAAATTAAGAATAACGGGCAAGTCTTCACGTCTTAAAGAAAAGTTCGACCTAGGTAGATCCAATGAACGAATGTTAAGTAGTTGACCATTAAAAGTTAAATATAAGGAGCAATTTCTAATCTGCTACTTGATACTTGCACAAGGATATGACTCTGTGTCATTAACAGAAAATCAATGAACTTGTCAAGACAACCTTTCGTTAGCAAACGAAACAGCCCGTTAGATGAAACGAGTATCTATCCATATATATATATATATATATGTGTGTGTCTCTGTGTGTGTATATATTTACATCACTGTCTCACTTATACACGCACACTCGCGTAAACGCAAACGTTATATATATA
>NC_068999.1:18097491-18099774 GCF_001194135.2 Octopus bimaculoides | reverse complement strand
ATATATATGGGAGAATTTACGAAAAGAACAACAACAGACGAGGACAGGTGGTGCAGACAACAAAAGGATGTATTTGTTTAACGCTCGGGAATAGAGAAAGTATTTAACGTTTCGAGCTACGCTCTTCAACAGAAAGAATACGGAGAAAACAAGGAGAAAAACACGGAGAAAAAAATTGAATGTTTTGGTCAGTATATATATATATATATATATATACAGAGAGAGAGAGAGAGAGAGAGAGAGAGAGAGAGAGAGAGAGAGAGAGAGAGAGAGAGGGGAGAAAGAAAGAGAGAACTAGAGATAAACGTGTGCCTATGTGCGAAGCGAGTGAGCATAGATACATTGGTGAATAGAGAGTTTTCTACAGTAGAATGGCCATAGCAATATGCATATACATACGACTGGAAGACTGTATATTTGAGAATCATATATTCTATCTAAACACGCATATCGAAACTGACTACACAAATGGGTTGAATTTGTCTCGTGTATTAATACCAACACTCACTAGCATATCCCATGCATACATGTGCAGTATATACGAGATCGCAGGCATCATTCATTTAATAAAACATATAATGTACATGTATATTCAATAAGACTTTAAGTGTTTCCTGTATTTTATTATATCAATTCCGTTCTTTAATTTCCTATTTCCTTGGGAGAGATAAGGATTCCATGGAATTATTTATTCATACACCTCATCCAAAATGTACTTTTATAATACGTATGCGCACAAAAATACAAACATGGACAGATAAATTCATACAAAGGCATATAGATGGATATGGACAGTGTATACGCATATTTGCATAGGTATATACGTATAACACAGTGTCGGATGCTGTTATACGTTGTTAGTCACAATGCAATTCAAATCTCTTTAGTTGTTGAGAGACAAGGCCCCTGCTGGCTAAGGGGCAGGTCAAATTTCCTCTCCTCACGGCAAAGATATTTCACAACAGTGTTACACATTTTGAAGTCGAGTGGACTGGGGCAATATCAAATGAAGTGTTTTACTGGAAAACACAACGCGCTGCGCAGTCCGGGAAGAGAACCCATGCTCTATTAAACGTGAGTGCAATACACTAACCGCATGGGCAACACGCCTTCATATATATGCATATAAATATAAACAACTATTGTGAGATTTAAAAATAGTAATTTTCTAATTTATAAATCAGTGACTAGTTGTTACTTTCAAAATTATATATTTCGAACTGGAATTTGGCAGCGCCACCTCTAGGTGAGCATTTAAATTCTGTGCTGATGAAGAGAAATAACCCAGAAATCGCGATACAGAGATATTGTTTTGAACTGAGTAGGGGTGCTAGATTCCCTTGTTCGGAAATATAAGGACACAGATCATGTCGTATATGCAGCTGGAGACGATGTCTCCTGGGGCTAAATTACAGCAACATTAGTCCTAAACCAGGACTGCCATGTTATGTTGGCAAACAATATTTTCTACAACTATTCTCACGTTCGCTTTCTTATACCAAGTTATAATGAAAAAATATATTAAAGCATCACCCCATACTTTTTGCTCAGTATATATTTACTCTTCAACAAAACTTATTGACAGCCGATTCTGTTCTCTATCGATACTATATATGCACAGACACACTCATACGCATGTGTGCGTGTGTGAATGTATGTAAGCGCCCGTGCGTTCATATACTGGCGGATTCTGCCTAAGTATGTGTAGATATTAACTCATGTGGGTATGTATGGGTTGTTACTAAAATACTTTTACCAATATTATTCTTTAAACAAATAAATCAATTCCAAGATTTATGGAAGTTATTACCGTTTTTACTTATATTTAATTTGTATTCCATCTGGAACATAGTAGTGCATAAAATAAAGCTGGTTCCTCTTTAGAATTACCAAATAGCGGTAGTATTATAATATACTTCCAAGTCTAGTTTTAATTGTTCATCAAGTCTAAAAGTAAAATTGAGAAAATTGATTCAGCAAGGAGTACGCTTAGATAGCTATTTAATAAGCACTACACATGTTTCGTATAACATAGATACACATATACACATGATTTAAATTAAGAAACGGTTTATTTGTATAATGGGATCCAGTTGTATCTCCTCAGCTGATATACAATCGCCGTCCCCGTTAGTAAACGTTTGACATCGAGCCTAACTCATACGGCTGGCTCGTTACATCCTGTGTATATTTGGATCTATGTTGTATCGAAACATGTTCTCGGTGACTATTTCTTCAGTTATATATATATATATATATATATATATATATATATATATATAT
>NC_068999.1:18088363-18096870 GCF_001194135.2 Octopus bimaculoides | reverse complement strand
ATATATATGGGAGTGTAAGAGCAGTAGTCTACAAATATATGCAGCATCATTGGTATATACATACATATATACATACATACATACATACGCGCACGCACACACACACACACACACACACACACACATATATATATATATATATATATACATACCGATATGCCGTTTACTAATTCATGCAGTGTTAGAGATGGTATTCTTCTTATATTGTGAATAACGATGAACATTTTCAGGGCCACAGAAAAATTTACTATAAAGGAAATCATCCATCGAGGTGGAAAGCACTTGCAAATCAGGTTATAATTTGTTACGATTTACTTTTACGTTGTTTTTTTTGTTTTTTTTTTTTGTAACCATGTCTATAACATAATTGAAGGTCTTTCAGTTAATATTACAATATAGTAACAATTCTCTTCATACTGCCTTTAGAAATCTCATTTATCTCAGTTACCTTGCTGCAACAGCATGTATCGCATTGGAAATTGCAAATAGTCAAGAGTGAATTAAATAACGCATAAAAATGCTCAATACTCTTTGGTAAATTATGAGCTGGGTTTAATATTTCACAATGAAAATGGAATGGATCTCCAGAGATTACTAACCATCTTTTGAGCATGGCAGGAATTATGGAAATCAGTGGTCGTAAAATATAATGCAAATCTAAAATCCTTAAGCAAACCGATTTGACTCATTGAAATCGACCGTTTCGAGGAACATCTTTGGAAATACAGAATCATTAGCAATAAATCTGTTGAAACAATTATCATAAATTCACTGAATGCCAAAGAGGGTAAATATGAAACATATGGTTTACAAAGGCTCTGACTAGAAGCTAAAGCAGGAAATGTTCTGGTTTAGACAAATACATCTTCACATAGCGAAAACTACAGTTTTACGTTATATATCAAAATAATAAAGTCTGTTAAACATCAAAGCTAAGCAGTAAAGTGACTCGGAACAGAATCTTAGCTTCCTGTAAAAATATTGACGTAGTTGTAGTGTATGATTAAAGAGCTATTACATTAATAGGTACTGCAGCTATAATTCATAGAATTGTGATATACTCGGGAGACCTAATATAGCGAGAGCTCGTGAAAATCGTTCGTTGTAAGCTGATGAAATTCCAAAAACGTATTTCTGCAACTGGCTATATATTGGTTTAAAATTTCGGCACACGGCCAGCAGGTTTGGGAAAAGGGCTAAGACGATTACATCGAGCCCACGGCCAGCAGGTTTGGGAAAAGGGCTAAGACGATTACATCGAGCCCACCCCAATAATCAACTGTTAACTAATTTATTGGAAGGCAGAATTTGAACACATCACTTAAAGATAAACAAAATGCACTTTGCCCAGCGTGCTCATAATTATGCCAGCTCGCCGCATTCAGCTAGTCAAATATTAGCAGTTACAAGAATTATAGAACGTATTTCAGAAGTATGCGTCCAGCCATCAAATTAGTATGGGGTCATACAACCCTATACACAGTATGAGATGCATCAACTCCTATTTGCCTATTTAATATCAAGACAACTAGTTGATGCAAATACATTCGAAAATGCAATTAAATAAGTTGCGTCTAGAAAGGAACATCTTCACACAACTATTTTTTCATCTTACTGTTTTGCTAGTTTCTTCTTTATTTTAGTACATAGCAAAAAGAACTTGGAAATACCTTCGTATAATGACAGACTTTCTTATAACCTGGCAAAATTACATGTAGATTGTGATGATGAGTTGAACGTAGTAAGAAATGTAATTGTGTTAGCATTATAAAAACTAAATGGTTTAGATACAAATTGAAAGCCACATGACTTCTCATAAATGAACTAAATGCCGAAGTGGGTAAACATAAGGCATGTGGTTTACAAAGTCTCTGAATAGAAGCTAAAGCGGGAAATCTTCTGGCTGGTCAAATACATCTGGACGTAGAGCAAACTGCAGTTTTTCGTTATATATGAAAATAATAAAGTCTGTTGAAAATCAAATTCAAAGCTACTTCACTTCTATGAACATTCTTATCAACCTGCAGTTTCGTTTACATAACTCAAGTTCACATGGATCTTTTCCATCTGAGGCACAGATTTTTTAATTAATTTTTTTTAACTAAGCATTTTGAAACTTTGGACACTGACTGAATGTGTCACGTAAAACAAGGTTTACTCTTAATGTTTTTGACCAAATTTTGCATTTTAGAAGATATTTCGTGTTAACGTTGTCGTATTGGAATAATCTTAACCAATCGATGATGCGCATTCAGCTGAAGAAAGTTCCTGCTGCAGTTTGCGAAAAACAACTTCTGGGTCCATTGAAAAATGATGAATCCTCGACAACAGAAAACCATTCTTTAATAACCAGAAATATTTTTTTTGGCATCATATAAGAGAATGTGGCCATTTATCTCTCTCTCTATATCTCCCTCTATCTCTCCCCCTCTCTCTCTCCCTCTCGCTCTCCCTCTCTCCCTCTCTCTCCCCCCTCCCCCTCTCTCTCTGTATATATATATATACACACATTAATAATAGACAGAAGTTACAGAGTGACAATGGCCAATATCGTGTTTCATAAGTTTTCTCAGCTTCCGACTTACTCACTAACTTCTCCCGATGACATATATACATACATATGTGCAAAAAAATCTCATCATGCAATCGAACTAATGAAAGACACTCTACCTGGCCGTTTGGCACGCTGAAAATAGCAGCGATCGTATACCCCTACCTAAATCACACGACCATTGTACGTAATGTCCTAGATTATCCCTACAAAGACGGTTTGTTGAAGGCAGGAATTACTTTCATGATTGGTTTGCAGTATCAGGGATGATTTGAGGCTAAATAACAACATTATTTCCTGAGACAGACCAACGAGGATGCCTATATGTGGCTGCATGATCTGCTAGGAAAAGTAGCCTAACTTTTTTATATACAGAATAGAAATACCTCTATCCTGTGATATACACGTACAGTCCTTTATGACCGGGAAGAAAGACGGAATGGCTACAGGTGCGACGTCTTTGATCATATCTATTCAATCATATCCAACTCGGGACTAAACAACAGGTGACAAAGGGAAAGAGAGGAGTCAACGTGAGAGCCTTTACCTGGTCGCTCGAGTTGCTAGAAAGAGCAAC
Organism: Octopus bimaculoides; assembly: GCF_001194135.2. Taxonomy (NCBI): domain Eukaryota; kingdom Metazoa; phylum Mollusca; class Cephalopoda; order Octopoda; family Octopodidae; genus Octopus; species Octopus bimaculoides. The sequence continues at coordinate 18,093,742 of NC_068999.1, read as the reverse complement.
CAAATCTTTCTGACAAAACGAAAAATGAAATTTACGTCTTCAAGAAATATTAAATTAAGTAAGTCTATATTAGTTTATAATGTTGGCTTAGGAATTCATTATTTCTAGAAAAGAATATCACAAAATGGTCATGGCTGAAACGCCTTTCCTTACAGGTCCATTACAATCAGAGCTAACCTGTGGTTAAAACAACATTCTTCACTGAATGGTGAAGCAGCTAAAGTGACAGAAAAGTTGAAAGAATACAAAATAGCAAGTATCCATTTTCCAAATATTGGGATTCCCTTGACTTGCGTAATTTATTCAGATTTCCGTATGAAATAAATAGAAAATGTTATTGAAACTCGGTACTTATTATGGCTAATATCCAGTGTTGTACAACAGTAGTTTTATGATCTAATCAATCTAAGTCACAGATTTTTTAATTAATCTTTTTAACTAAACAGTTTGAGACTTTGGGTACAAGTTGAATGTGTCGAGGTTTTTCTATTCTCTGCATAAAAAAAAGTTGAACTACTTCTTGTTGCAAGAGGTACAACCACATACATGCCCCGTTGTTGGTCTATCTCAATAATAATTTTGTAAAACTAATGAGCCGTAAGCTGTTGTTCGCAAACAGCAGCAGCAACTTTCTTCAGGTCAATACACGTCATTGATTGGTTAAAATTACCCAAATACGACAACTTTAACACGAAATATCTTCTAAAATACAAACTTTTGAAAAAAAACGTTAAGGGTAAACCTTGTTCTACGTGATACATTTAACCAGTATACGAAATATCAAAGTGTTTAACCATAACAAATTATTTAAAAAACCTGTGCTTATGATGGAACAGATCCGTCGACATATCACAAAAGAAAGAAAAAGAAATAACATAGTAACCAAAATATGATATATCCTTTCTGCTCCGAGGTATAGCATTTGAGTTTAAATCTTGTTTATCTCTCATCCCTTCTCGGTCAAGCAGATACACAGTAAGATATTGGTTAAAATGTTTTAGCACATACATATTGAGAGATGTTCTAACAAAATGTAAATGAATGTAAAGTTATTTGCATAAGACTATATAAGTATGTTCTGAGTTGTTCCTATGAATTTTGTATCAGAAAATAAAGTATGGATATTGGTCATACTATGTACATTTTAATTTGAAGGTTCGTTTTTCACATTTTCTCATTAGAATATAATTGGTTACAAATTTCCCAAAAGTTCCCCAAGAGAGGAAAAGAAAATGGTAACCTCGCAGAATTTCGGTCTCAGGAGGCAAATCACTTGAAAAAACACATAGAATGGAATCATTTCCAAGCCTATTCTAACTGAACCAATCCTCCGCTTTTGCTGCTGCGTCTAATAAGTAAACATAACTCGTATTAATCGTATAACGTTTGTTTTGGGGATTATATATATATATATATATGATTCATTTCTGTAATTTTATTAGGTATCTTAATCATACGCTTCGAAGAGCGTAATTCATTATTGCAGATTTCTTGCCTCACTCTCTTCGCACACATATTTGCACTCACATGCGAAATTTACTAACCTTTTCTTGAACATGAACCTTCTTTAAATATGTTCCCCTCCATCTTAGATTTTACGTAGTTTTACTCCGAATAATTGAAAATGGAAATGAAAATAAAATTCCATCGATTATATTTATCCCAGCAGCAGGATTTTTGTTTTACTAATCCATATAATACTACTCAGTGAGTTTTCATTTTTCTGTCGTTTTGTTTGTATCTAATGTATCATCAAATGATATAGGAAACTGAAATCGTCTCAGATCAATTTAATGAAGCTGCTGTCTAACATCATTACATGCAGTCATCCTTTGAATCTTGTATGTATTGTAACAAGGCTGAATGATGCCAGACTAATTGCAATTAGAAAACATTACTTAATTCCAATTAAATGCCGCACGGAAGTGGGACATCTATATTTTATGTAAGCGTCATTTCCTAATCCGAAATGTATTTCCTTTCCTGCGAATGTTCCTTCGACAGTGGAATGATGTAATGCAAAGTTATAATTACGCTTTACTTACAAATGAAAATTCCTTAATTAATTATTACTGCATTACAACTGAAATTTTATCAATTGAATTGAGTAATATGCAGTCTCAAAATCCGTTTCTTTCCAATAGATCATCAACCGTAACTCATCAAACGCAGTATTAAAGAGAGTGACACAAGATTTGGGCGATATATATTGTGGTAGAAGTGATGAAGGTGGTCTCGGGGTTATAGCAGTGAAGGTGGATACTTCAGCATTGAGAGGTGATAATTGATGATAACTATGCTGAATGCCATTCAAAGTAATATAAAGGATTACGGTTCCTCAATACTAAGATGAATTGCAAGAATTGAATTAATATCCATTAGCATCAGATCTCATGTTAAGATGTTCGTTGATGCATCTGTGATCTCTGAACCATCTGAGATGAAATATGTTAGGATGTCAAGTATATATGTCAGTCAATTTGCTATCTTTGTCAATACCTAATAAAAAAAATCCTTACAAATATTAGCAAATGAGTGTCGGGTGAAGGATGACATCAAATATTGTTAATTTTATTGTTGATATTATTGTTATTCTTATAAATATATTACTGATTCTATAATAATAATAATAACAATTATTATTATTATTATTATTATTGCTGTTGTTGTTGTCACCGTTGTTGTTGTTGTTCTTATGGTTGTTGTTGTAATGGTGTGCACGACTGATTTATATTCGAAATCCATATCCTTTTTACCAGGACACATAACAGTTTCCTTAGATATAGAGGACATTTCTTATAATCCTTGCTATTCCCAATAGAGGAGATATTTGCGTTAATGCGACTCTCTTTGTTAACCAATGCCAGTTAGGGAACATGTACGCTTTATTGTTGATTGCACCCAGGGCACTTATAACAATGGAGATTAATTTGGTAGAAACCCTCCATAGTCTTTCCATAGTCTTCATTTTGCACTAAGCAAATCCTGATATTGTCATCGTTTGTCCTGTTCTTTGACCGCAACATTCACCTGCGGAGATATAAACACAACTATGATGATGCACTCTTTTTTCCCACTGTCCAGTACAAAATCTGGTCTTCTTGCACGAAATTCGGGAACAGTCGGTATAGTAAAATCCAATAAAACTTAATATCGCCTCTCTCTATTACATTTTCTGGTTGGTGTTGGTCCCATTTTCTTCTTACTTTAAATCTTCTTCGACGTAATATATCCCAGTGTACGTCCTTGGCCACACTGTTATCTTAGCGTCTAAATAACTTGTGTGGCAAAGGACAAGAGGAATTTATTATCATAACGGGTTTATCTTTCTCATTATATATTCTGAACGTTGCACATTTCGAGTATTTGTCTAATTTTGCATTAGCGATATTCGTCCGCAATGACTGGTTTTGAGTGGGAATGTTTCAGTCCTTCCATTTCTTTCTTATGGTTTTTATTCTTCAGTCATAACCAAGACTCTTCTGCAGCAACGCCATACCTTTGTCTAAGATGCTGACAGTGTGGTTCTTATCTCTAGATGTCTTTTTCTCTCACCGTTTTCTTTTTATTTCTTGTATTCCTTTGTCGTTTCCACAGTTACTTTCTCATCTTCTCTAGCAGTTGAAATCAGTGTTTCTGAGTTGCTTCTCGTATAGACTTGTAGATCGTGTTTGACCATCTCTACTCTGATTTCTATTGATATCAGTCCTCTCTCCACTTCTTCCATGGGAGGCATAACCTATCAATACTGTCTCTGGGATGAAGGGACATGTACCTGGACATTGTCTTTCTTCATTTCTCTAGTCCGGAAAGCAGCACTATATCGTATCAGAGAGACCGGCAATACGGTTACTGTGAATTTGCGTTTCAATCCACTGAGCTTTGTGCTTAGCAACTTTATACCTTTCCTGATATATTGATTTCTTCCTTCACCTTTCATTTCTCGGCAGAGGATTTTATCTTCCTCCACTACACCGAGGTAATTGTAACAGTCACCCTCAATCATTGTTCGCATTGATGTCTTATTTGGAAGGTTAATAGATTCTGCATTGATATTCTCTTCTCCATAGCATTTGCAACGAACACTTATTTTACAAACTTCATGCAAATGTCATCACTCAGAGCTGTAACAGCTTTCTCAGTACTGGTAAATAACTTAAAGTTGTCCATAGACAGGAGGAGGTTTATTTTCTAACAACTGCTAAGTTTGTAGCATAATGTGGCCTCTCTGAAGCTCTGTGTAAAAATAATAAGCGTAATTAAGAATAGAATTGGCGAGAGTATATTCTCTTGGAATATTTTCCTAATACTGACTCCATATATTACTAGTATATTGCTCTATTTTGGTATACTGCTTTCTAAAATCTGGGCAACTTTCTCAGTTACCCCTAAAAATGCCGTGGTATTCTAGGACCCAAAAGTACGCTACATATTTATTTGCATTTTCATAATCAATCTGTTCCGTTGATACCATTTTTCCTCTGCCTTTGACGTTTCGGAGGACTTGCTGATCTATATATATAATAGTTCGTTTTTCTCTTGGGAAGTTTTTCCATATACTTTCTGATCTAATAGCAGATCTCGCTCCTCGAGGTAAACACACACTCGCACACACACACACACACACGCACACGCACACACACACACACATACATACATATATATATATATATATATATATATATATATATATATATATATTCTTCGCAATAACACCTACTAGCAACTTCCACATCAGTGGAATGAGCAAGTTATTGATCAATGTTTACTTGCAATATCTTCTTTCTTTAGATCTTTCAATATCAACATTGTCCTATCTGTTGTCATCCATTAAGGAACATCTCTCCCAATACAACTGTTTCTGTGCGCATTCTGTCATGAAGCGCAGTGAAACGTTTAGCACAAAATCCCTGGACCTAATCTAGTCCAGGAGATTTCAAATTTGGCATCCCTTTCAAGTCATTTTTGAACTTTTTTCTTGTGATCCATTTGTTTCTCTGTTTTGGTAAATCTGCGTTCTTGGAATTTATCTTTTTAAAGCATTGTGCATCGCCATTGTGTGGCTTCGTGTCTCAAAATGTTTCTCTAGAATTCCTTTGAATTTCCATTCTTAGGTGATACGTTCACTGTAACATCATTATTTAGTTATTTATGAAATATACTTTGATCAATTGCAAACAACTTAATTTGTCTAAACTGCTCAATTCTGTTATTGCATTTGTTGATCATGGCAGTTTTCAATTTTATCCTTACTTCCAATTCTTCAATAAGTTTCCCCTTTTTTTTTTGGCGTTTCAGTAAGTACTTTTTCTGGATATTTTTACACACATGTTGCAATGGCGATGCATCTGGTGGAAGCTATGTTTTGCATATATATAT
>NC_068999.1:18086346-18088225 GCF_001194135.2 Octopus bimaculoides | reverse complement strand
TATATATATATACACACCATATAAGGAACATATCTCAGTTTTCTGAGATGGCTACATTAAGACATCGTTTTCTTTCGTTGTTTTTGCATAGTCTTGATTACTGCTTCCTGATGGGTTCAGATTTGATCTATCTTCCCCATGCTGTTGTTATACATCAATATAATAATAATGATACTACTACTACTACTACTACTACTACTACTACTAATAATAATAATAATAATAATAATAATGATAATAATAATAATAATAATAATAATAATAATAATAATAATAATAATAATAATAATAATAAAAATAAAAATAATAATAATAATAATAATAATAATAATAATAATAATAATAATAATAATAATAATAATAATAATAATAATAATAATAAGTAATAAATATAATAATAAAATATAATAATAAAGAAAATAATTAAAAAAATAATAAAAAAATATTCAGACAAATACATAACAAAGACACCAGGACTTACAGATATATATAACACAGAAAATTGCACTACTGGGCACTGCACACATTCTACGCAAAACACTTTCAATACAGTAAACATAAGAGCACCACAGCAAACCACAGCACATACCCAAGGCGCACAGAGCTGCGCTCGGTAGTGAAGTGAAAGCACGTTATAAAAATAAAGCTACTGAATAATAATAATAATAATAATAATATTAATAATAATAATAATAATAATAATAATAATAATAATAATAATAATAATAATAATAATAATAATAATAATAATAGTAAAAAATATTATTATTGTTGTTGTCATTCTTGTTGTTTTTTTGTTGTTATCATTCTTACTATTGAGTTAAATGAGAGAGCAGCGCACGCTACATTACGATTATCACCATGATCATCATCATTATCTATTTGAATATTAGTTTTATACTGATAAACATATTAATATCCTTGTTTCATTTATTTTACAGAAAGAGTGAACGGGAACTATTGACAAATAGTTTAAATATTATGTAATATTGTAACGACGATGAAAATCTCAAACGAAAGTTTAAGGACATGCAATGTCACACACATCGACTAAATGTCACTGTTAATATTAGAATTAATTTCAGAGACGTGTCCTGCATGAAACCTTAAAACTCACCTCTCACAATGAATCGAGGTCTTTTCAGCTAGAAATTCTATTTGCACTGAATTTGCTGAGCAACCTTTCATACGTTTCCCTTGCATAATATTAAAACTACATTTGGAAATCCCATTTTGTACAGAAATTTATATAATTTATGTCATTGCATATGAAAATTCTCTAGATGACCTAGTAGGCTTTGTGGAAGGTTAATTTGGAACAAAATATGTTGTTTACAAGTAAAGACTCGGTAATAGATTTAAATCTTCACAACTTTTCACGAATATACAGACAGAGAGAAAACATGTCACACCTGTTGAAAACATTTTGTATACATAATTTTATTCTTTAATTTCTTTCAGTCATTTGACTGCAGCCAGGCTGGAGCACCACCTTTAGTCGAGCAATTCGGTCCCAGGGCATATTCTTTGTAAGTCTAGTACTTATTTTATCGGCTCTATTGCTGAACCGCTAATTTATGGGGACAAACCTTTCCCCTGGCTGACATCGGTGGCGTAGAAACTGAGGAAGTGCACTCTGGTATACATGGCTTGCTGCTAGTCATTTACAAACAATCCTGACCGGACTTTTGTCTAGGACGGCAACATTCTAGGTGCAATCCCATGGTCATTCATGACCGAAGGGGTCTTTTATGCATATGTATACATATATACATACACACACACACACACACACACACACACACACATACACACACACACACACACACACACACACACACATATATATATATATATATATATATATATATATATATAA
>NC_068999.1:18084258-18086180 GCF_001194135.2 Octopus bimaculoides | reverse complement strand
TCTCTCTCTCTCTCTCTCTCTCTCTCTCTCTGTATATGTATATATATATATATATATATATATGTATATATATATATATATATATAGATTCGTGTATATATATTGTGTAATAACATTAGAATGAAATACTCTGTAAATATTCCGAGTTGTGTGTATTGCTGTATTTACTAGAAAGAAAACTCATATTTCAAAATTATACCAATTTCCGACTTAGCTATCTCTAAACAAAAGTAGCAAACACCGATTTATAAACACTTTATATACCGCAACATGAATTAGAAAAAAGAAATAAATGTCAGCATTCTCACAATATTAAAGATTGTCAAAATATAATAATGGTGCAACATGAGCAGCAGTCACATTTTACCATATCACTTACTACAAATTTCATACTTGACGACCTAATACCTCGTCGCTAGGTTTGCAGAGATGAAGAAACTTTATGAGAAGGAATGAGTTGTTGTATTTGTCTTAGTAAAATCCACAATTGATAACAGATATAAGGACAGTATTTATGTGACAAGTTACTAGTACAAAGTACATGGTGTAATCAAGATTCTGTTCATTGCACCCTGTTGTTTTGGAGAGTAGAAAACTGGTTTATACAGCTCTATATATTATACAAGGATATGTAATAGGCTACTGATATTGTAAGCATACATAAAAACAAAACGACAATTAAGCATGAACACTGGATAGTTTTGTGCAGGAAATACACTATATCTCATTAGAAGCGCAAGTATCTTCCGTGGGTTATTTGGCAGGGAGTTAAATCTTGTTAATTTAAACGCGTATGTAGTATGTTCATTGGCATACAAAAAAACACAAATAGAGGAAAGCTTTTCACACAGAATCTCAAGATTGGCATCTGGAATTTATTCTAGTGATTGATAATTCTCGGTGAAATTTCTGATGACGTTATTCATGCTATGTATAAATTCTATGCCATAGTAACCGATGTTCTATTCAGCATTTACAACATAATACTTTCTTTACAGTCTTAAATTTGATTCGACAGCACTTTATTTTATAGGGAACGTATAAATAGAATTTTTGGGCCGTCAAAATTTCAAAAGATAAAGAATCTAAATTTAAGACGTCGGCGTTCTCTTTAGATATCTATCGTGAATCTCAAAATATGTGTATTAATATGACTGCATCAGTTGAACACCTGTATGAGAGCTGTTTTAGCGAAAATACTACATCCTGTGTCGATTCCCTCGCACATATATTTACACACACAGTCACACATACTAACTCACACACCCAAACACACACACACTTACACTCACACACACACACACACACACACTCACGTACACACGCACACTTGCAGACTAGCAATGCATTCCGGCGTTGCCCGAGTGTTAAGACCTATAGCTATATTGTATTATTTGTTCCTTTCTGATGGACAGAATCAGCACGGATGATCTATAGTGAACTGTATTACTAGGGTAATGGAATTCATTGTTTGTTCAAAAGTGAAGTGGGGCCACTGAACATTTTGCATGGGTTTGCAGGAAAGTGTCCCTAATATAAATTTAACAGTGGACGTAAGTGGATATAGATTAGTTTAATGAAGATGTGTGTTATGTAAGGTTACCTTGAAGCGCGACCGTTAGTTCATACATGTTCGGAGATGTACTCTCATATGCCTGAGACACAAAATTCTGTGGCTTTCATATTCCACCATTCTGGGCGGGACGTCTTTCCTTCACTAAAAGTTGGGTGGACTGGAACAATGTGAAATGAGATAAAGGGGTCTTTTACTCAAGAACAAAATGCATCACCCGGTGTAGGAATCGAATTCACAACACTGTGATCATGATTGAATCACCATTATATACTGGGCCACAAATCTTCACATTGAGGTAGGTGATCGATCACATATACAGACACACACACACACACACACACACACA
>NC_068999.1:18078781-18084118 GCF_001194135.2 Octopus bimaculoides | reverse complement strand
TATATATATAGATAGATAGATAGATAGATAGATAGATAGATAGATAGATAGATAGATCGATAGATAGATAGATATAGGTATCAAAATTTATAGCAACGTTAAAGGAGAGTCAGTAACGTCTCCAATCAACTTTAGATCAAAATAACTTTTTTATTTTCAAAGCAAAATATATTTATCTTAGCTTCAATGATATAGAGAAGCATGTGGAACGACATAGTTCTGGTCTGATGCAACAAAAGTTTGTATGAAATAAGTTGTGAGGTAAAATATCATGAAAATAATATAAGGCAAGAAATTGGATTTAAGTATATTTAACATTTTTATTTTAAAAACAAACTATATTTTAATTACGCTTAAATGATAGAGGTCAATTCTAGGAAGTTCATGGAATCAATGTCATGCAATGAAGTTTTAAAAGACAAAAGTTACGAGTATTTGTTTCTCAAATTTGAGAGTGATAATATATTTGTATACATTTTCATTAATATAGTCCTATAAGGGGACTTTTAATATATATCACCGGCATCATGGTTGTAAGTGGAAAATTATCAAAGAAACAGCTAATTTGCAATTATTTTCATTACGTCATTTGTAATAGAAATTTATTAAATGAATTAGTTAATTTTCAATGAGGTAACATCTTAAATTATTAATTGACACATTATTAATTAGTATAATAACATATCCTGGAAAAACATGGATCATAGGGGAAAATGCGAGCAAGAGAAACAATATTCTTCAGATCATAAACCTGGAGAAGTACAGTAGAGGTTATTACAATTTAAAAAGTTCAGGACAAGTTATAGCATCTCGTATAGTACAAGAGAATAAAGGATGCGTTGAGAATAGGTAAAACAACAAAAAAACCTGTAAGAAGGTCATTAAAGCTTATCATCTTTTAATAATTGGTCGCGTTTATCAAATGTTCTCATTTAATTCATGATATGGAATACACGAACGCTTTACAATTCAGCTACAAGATGTTCCTCAGCAACCATATGTGAGTATCACAGAACTGTATACAGGTAGCACATCCATGCATTGTGTTATTAAATGGAAGATCAAGAGAAATAATGTTCTTACGATTATAAATCTGGAAAATCACAGGACAAGTTATTACACTTGGAAAAGTACAGGACAACTTATGATATCTGGTAAAGTACAGCAATGAAAATTATTACTTAAAAGTTTGCAGCTAAGTTTCACATTTTAATATTAAAACTTACCTGATTTTAATTTACAAAGTAACATTATAATTAAAAAGGTACTATCATTTTGTTAAAGTATTGACGCACTAGAATACTTTAAACACGAATGCCAGCAGTACAATTATAGCTAAAGTGTTATGCAAAATAGAATAGTATATATGGTAGGCAAATTATTTATGTAAGAAATAGGCATTGGGTCAAATTCTACAGTAAATTTATTGTTATAGGTAGATTTTACTGTAGTATATAACTAATTTTTACATTATTAGATTTATTGTAATAGCTAATTTATAATTATTATATTACTAATTAATCAATAACATTTTTAAAGTACAAAAAATATTTTTTAGTTATTTATGATTTTTAATAGAAGTAACAATTAATAAAAAAATAGAAGTCATGACTTGTAATAAAATGTCTACTTTTAATAAGAGCTAACATTTTCTGAATTTAAATATTCTATTTGAAATTTTATCTTTAGCTGTAATATCCTAAGTAAAAAAAAAAAAATCATATTCTGCACTTTACGAGATGTAATAAATTGTCCTGAAATTTTCCAAGTATAATTACCTGTACCATACTTTTCTAGGTTTATAATCTTAAGAATATTATTCTTCGTTTTCGTAATTTCCCATGTAATATAAGAAATGGAGGTAGAAATAGTACAGAGGTAAGTCTAAGACATTTCAATTTAATAAACTACTATTAAAACTTTGTAAAGAAGATATTACCGGTTTCGATGTATATTATCTCATCGAATATTAGGGAAAACAATTCTAATCTTAAATAAAAATAGTTTATCTTCTGTCTGGGGGGTCAAGAAGATGTCTGAAGGTTTTTTAGTTGATGTCTTCTTCAAATATTATTTGGTTTATTGTTCAAAGTGTTGGAAGTGAGATAAGGTGTGTCTCTTGTCTGAGAGAAATATTTGTGTGTTCCTGTCAAAGGGGTGACTAAAAAGCATTGCTTTAATGGTTTTTAAGTCCACGTGTGTCTGCGCATTGCATCTGTATGCGCATTGCGTGCGTATGTGTATTGTGAGGAATTTCCTTTCAATATGTTTTGAAAAATGAACAGCTTTGAGTTGATGGGCGTGTATGTTGAATTTGGATTTATCTTTCGGTTAAATGTATTCTTTTGCTTGTCTGCACTTGTGTGTATGGTGGTTGACAACAGCTGTGTGTATGAGTGTGTATGTGTGTTTTTGTGAGTGTATGTTTAACTGTACTTACTGCGTGTGTGAGTGTGCTCCTCTACGATGATTTCCCTTGTGTGTATGTGTGCGTACATTGTTGTGTGTTTGTGTGTGTGTGTGCCTTTGTGTTTGCATGTGTCTGTGTGCGTGTGTGTATGTGCGTGTGTGTATGTGCGTGTATGTCCTGGCATATATGAATAATGGAAAAATATTAAGGAGATGATGCGAAGTAATTTTCAAAATGATGATAATATGTACAAAATTGTTTTAAGTGTATGTTCTTATGTATTGGTTGTGGTTGAGTCTATATTTAATTGTTCTTTATACTTGCTGATAAATTGTCTTTATTCAGTCTTTGTTATCCCCAGAAGGAATCTGAGCAACTGTAGACGGGAACTATTTCAAAAGTTGGTAAGACCCTTCCTGCACAGGTTGCAATATGACTGTTAAAAGGAATTTCCCTCGTGGCTTTGTCTCGGATGTGTTGGTGAGCAGTCATCATCCTGTTGCGTAAAGATCGGCTCGTCTCACCTATGTGATTATGTTTGCATGTGATTACGGAGATCAGATTTTCCATGATGCAGGTGAGTTTGAACTTGTGCTTGAAATTTGGCCATCTTTGAATTTAAATTCTGGCCCCTCAATTAGGTAACGGCAAGTGCTGCAGTTCGTTCCTGCATTTTGTGACCGTGGGTTGCGGGTTTCTATGTGCAAGACTTAGTGTTTTGGGCTGCCTTTTGCTTTCGACAATTTGTTGTTTTTCTAAGATTTTTCTCATTTCTTCATCTGCAATTAAGACTGGGAGGTTTTTGTTGGTGTGATCAAGTATTTCGATGTTCCTGGAATTGAAAGTTGACACGGGTGGTAAGCCATTTTTCCTTTTTTTTTGTTTTCCTAAGTTCATTCATATCCATTTCATTCGTCTTGTTTATTCCGCTAGTGACTATTTGGTTCGTGTGTGGATGGTTCTGATACTATTGTACAAATTCGCTTTGCCAGTTTGAAAGGAATGCTGAGTTTGGTGTGTGTTCGGCTGACATAATGTGAAAAGAAGGTACTGTGTGGAGTCGGCGGATTTGTAGAATATGTCCGTTTCTATTTTCCCATCTTGGGTTTTGATTAGGCTATCCAGAAAGGCACCTTCTTTCTGGTTACACTCCATTGTGAATTGGATGCTATTGCTGAGGTTGTTTATCATGTTTTTGAATTCAGTTAACTTGTCAATATTTTCCTGCGATAAGGCGGCGAGCAGGCAGAAACGTTAGCACCCCGAGGTCGACTTTATCTCTCATTATTCCGGGGTAGATAAAGTAAGTACCAGCTGCGTACTTGGATCAATTTAATCGAGTGGCCCCTCCTCGGAAATGAGGAAGGGCCTACTGTAGAAAAGTATATTTTCCTCCCATAAAATAAGGCGAAAATCCAGGTATCTCTTCCAATTGCTTCTGAGTTGTGTATGGAATATATCACCAAATATTAGAAGAGTGCCGATGTAGATTCTTTGTTCGTGGAATACTATGACTAAATTGGCATATGTGGGGGCTACGTTTGTAGCCATCACCCTCCTTGATGTGTGACGGTAATCCCAACAGTTGAAGGTAAAAGTGATGTTGTCTTATAAATCTGAGACCATCAATTATAAATTCCTTTTCTTTGTGTGTTGGAAGTTCAAATTGAGGAGTGTCTAACCAGTATTGGATTGCGGTTATTCCAAAATCATAGGGAATATTTGTGTATCGGTTGTCAACGTCACATGAAGTAGAATTTTATGCTCATTTACCGCTTCTGGCGCATGATTTAGCAATCCTAGGTCATTACGTATGCAGCTCTGTGTATGTATTAGTAAGGGTTTTGAGAGGATGTCCAAGAGGTTCTCATGTAACTTGTCTTGAGAGGTGTAATATACAAAGAATTAGACAGAGAAATGTAAATAGAGAAGGGATGAAATACTACAAAGAATTATTTTAATAATGGTATTATTTATGGTTAAATGGATTAGGATATAATTTCCGTTTTTTTAAGGAAAAATATTAAGTATTTAAGTAATATTAGTTATATATAAAACATATATATATATATTTTACTCGCATAGGTGATGAGAGAAATTAAAAACAGGTGCTAATGTTATTTCACTAGGTCAAAATTTTAGTAGCAAATAATCTCCCTTTTTTCATATGGTTAACCATGTCTGATGTTTTAAATAATAATTCAAAAATATCATGTTTTACTAGAGAAATGTGTCTATAATTTTTAGGGATAATAAAGATATAAATACGGACATGTAGGTTTAAGTTTTATATTTATATATATATTGCAATATATTAAAAGTATTAACAGTCATTAATGCTCGATTATGAGATTTTATAAAATAAAAGATAAAATGTTCAGTTTACGGCACTTATGTAAAAATAGGGATTGTATTAAATATATATATATTCAGGTTTTGTTTAATGGTAATTACATGTACATTCTATTTAACAATGAGATTGATATAGATTGATGGTAAGGTTTAAGGTCAATTATTAAATGGAATAAATACAAGATGAAGAGATCAATAGATTAAATTTATACTTACATATGAGTATTAAATATAATATATATAATATAATATTTTAATAACGAAATATACTATTATCAGTTATTTAAAATGTGGGTTAAATGGGTATACTAAATATAAGAAAAATTAAGTGGTGGAGTATACAATATGTAGCTGAGAACTAATATAGAATTTATTATTTCAATGTATACACAAAAACGCACATATATGTGTATACACATACACACATACATACATACATACATATATATCTATGTATGTATGTATGTATGTATCTATATATCTACCTATCTATCTCTATCTCTCTCTCTCTCTCTCTCTCTCTCTCTCTCTCTCTCTCTCTATATATATATATATATATATATATATATATATAT
>NC_068999.1:18077044-18078502 GCF_001194135.2 Octopus bimaculoides | reverse complement strand
ATAGAGATAACTCGAATGTGGAATCTAAAAACAGAAACAATTCCTATCATAGTAGGTGCCTTAGGTATAATAAAAAAATATTCAGACAAATACATAACAAAAACACCAGGACTTACAAATATATATAACATACAGAAAATTGCACTACTGGGTACTGCACACATTCTACGCAAAACACTTTCAATACAGTAAACATAAGAGCACCACAGCAAACCACAGCACATACCCAAGGCGCACAGAGCTGCGCTCGGTAGTGAAGTGAAAGTACGTTATAAAAATAAAAGTACTGAATAATAATAATAATAATAATAATAATAATAATAAAATAGTGATAATAATCTCTCTCCATATATATATAAAAAATTAATATGGTATTGCAATTATATGCAATGCATACAATATATTGAAATAATGTTGGAAACAAAATATATGATTATATAAATTTAGAAAAGTGTATTTATGTGCATGCAAATATTGGTAAACTTTATGCGATTTATTCTGTAAGAGATTGTTCTGAGAGAATAGGATATGGTATGTTTCATCTAGGCAGAGCCTACGTATCTTCGCACGTGATTTATAGTAACGAACATTATTTATAACTTTCCATCTAATTTTATAGGCTTTATTGCTCTCGTTAAGTTTCCAGATAAATTTCATAAGGCCTGTGCTGTTACGTTTATTCATATTTCAGAATGAGGCATCATGGTTCGCTATACATTCAATTACCATTAATAATACCATTTGCATATATTTCTGGGATACTATTTCTTATTAGGCGCATAATTATAACCACTATTTTTATTCCCACAATCCTGAATTAACCCTTAATATTAATTTAATACATTTTTTCTCATTTTGATTTGTACTTCGATTGTTATGCTTCATCGAATACTTGTCTCATCATAATACAATAATACATAATAGCACACCCATTGTTAACCCCACGTTACTTATACTCTATGTATCTCACATATATCCAAACTTTACGTAAATTTACAACGTCATCCTAAACTATATCATCTATTTACTATTAACTCTATGCAATACTGTCATCGTCTTAGTAAATTCAATATTTTTTACTCTATATATACACATATAGAAATGATAAATTATTGCATAATAGTTTTCAGCTGCATATTCTATACATCGCTACTTAATTTTTTTTATATTTAGGACACCCAAATAACTCATATAACCCACATTTAAAATAATTGACAATAATATGCTTATCTATTAAAACAGTCATTATATAATCAATACTTGATACCAATATATAAGCATAATTTTAATCTATTGATATCTCATCTTGTAATTGTATCATTCAATAATTTACCTTAAATCTTACTATTTATTAACCTATAATACCAATCTCATTGTTAAATAGAATGTACATATAATTACCATTAAACCAACCCCATATATATATATATATATATATATATATATATATATATATAT
>NC_068999.1:18073294-18076891 GCF_001194135.2 Octopus bimaculoides | reverse complement strand
CGAGCAAATCGACCCCAGGACTTATTCTTTAGAAGCCTAGTACTTATTCTATCGATCTCTTTTGCCGAACCGCTAAGTTACGGGGACATAAACACACCAGCATCGGTTGTCAAGCGATGTTGGGGGGACAAACACACACATACATACAAACATACACACACACATACATATATATATATATACATATATACGACGGGTTTCTTTCAGTTTCCGTCTACCAAATCCACTCACAAGGCTTTGGTCGGCCCGAGGCTATAGTAGAAGACACTTGCCCAAGATGCCGCGCAGTGTGACTGAACCCGGGACCATTTGGTTGGTAAGCTAGCTACTTACCACACAGCCACTCCTAATATATCATAACGTATATCAAAATGAATTTTAAAATTATACGTGCGTATTTGTGTCCATATTCTCCCTAACACATTTAGACATATTTCTGTAGTAAAACAAATATTTTGGAATTATTATGAAAAAGTAATCTGACACGGTTAACCATATCAAAAAATGGTGATTCTTAGTTACTCACATTTTGACCTGGGGAAATAATAATTTAACAAGGTTTTTTTTAAATTTCTCTCGCATCTCTTATGTGAGAAAAATATGTTTCTTTCTTATACACTTAATATTTTTCACATACCTATTTTTTTTTAGAGCACCGAACATTATATCCTAACCTGTTTAAACCTAAATAATACCAATATTATAATATTTCTCTGTAGTATTTCTAAAACACGTTATGGTAGTATAATATAAACAAACTTCTTTATTAACATTTCTTAATCTAATTTTTTTGTATATTAAACCCCTCATGATAAGATGTATTTGTCTTTCTTCCATCTTCTTCCCATAAACTTTCATGAATATAAATATATTTTTCTGTAGTACCTCTAAGAACATTATCGTAGTAAAATCTCAACAAACTTTTCATCCCTTATTTATTAGCATTTCTTAATCTAGTTATTTGTATATTATTCCCCTCGTGATAGGCAACACTTGTCTTTCTCCCATCTTCTTCCCATAAACTTTTATAAATATTTTATAGATAACATTTTAAGTATAATTATAAATATATTTTTTCAAATGCATTTGATGTTTTAGCATCATTTCCACGTTTAATATTAGCTAAATTTAAAAGATCAATTCCTAATCCCATGAACGCCGCGTCGTAATAAGTTGTTTATTACATTTGGAGATTACTAAACAAAACCCTGAAATAAGTTATTTCGAATTTGAAGATGGGGAAAATAAATTTATTTTTCCTTGAAGATACTCGGCAATATATGGTTTATTACATCTATAAAAGTTCGAGTGCTGACGATTCATATAAACTGTCGGATTGAAATATGTGTACTATTTTTTCGGATAATGTTTGGTTGTTTTGTTGATCCGGTTTCTTTGATTCTTATTCTTATATATTTTTCTTTTTTTGCATTACTTTTCCATCGTGGTACAAATAAAAGGAACGAAGCATCTATTTTATTGTTTCTTCTACATTTTCTTTTATTAAATTTATAATTTATGAGATTGTTTATACATATATATTGAAGAACTTTCAATATATCTGATAAATCCAGTTGGTATCTGAATTATTAACAATCCCTTACGAGGAAATAGTATCCTCACACACACACATACACACGCACGCACACCCACACATACGCACACACACACACACACGCACACACACACACGCAGACACACAAACACACAAACACACAGTCACATATATACATACATATATATTAATGTAAATAACATTGCGCAATATGTTACCAAAAAGGAAATCTATAAATGTCACTTAGTGCAACTGATGGTTTCAGAACACCAACATTAGTAGAAATAACAGCTAGATGGTCTCATGCTGTAGTGAAAGAATATACTTGGTTAAATATATGCTGAGGGGCATATAACCGAAACTAATCAGTGTTTCGGTTATTAGAATATTTCTAAGCATATATCTATATAATTGTGTTCCCTAACTACAGCATGAGAACATTTATGATCTTCTTTCTAGCAATGTAGGCCTTCTAACAGCAGCCTTAGTCACATTTAGTGATATTTATATATATATATAACGTGTAAGTATGAGAGAGAGAAAGAGAGAGAGAGAGAGCAAGGTATATATATGCATATATACGCATCTATTTGTATATTTATATATATATATATATACAAATAGGTGTTCACTATAATGATGTCATCTTCAAAGTGTTATCCATTAATTAATATTTTGTGTTTTTATTACAAGCACTATTATATATATTAGAGGACATTTAAGAGATAAACATTAGCAATATGTCCTAATATGTATAGTTCAAGACTTCGTAGTTTATGATTACGATCTGTTATGCATAATCTATATCGGAGGAGGTAAGCCATCGTATTACGCATAGCAAGTCAATATAAAATCTTTATACCAGCACAACAGTAGTTATGCTCTTATACATGTAGTTATGGTACATATCAGGCATAAGATATATGCATGTGTATGTATGTGTACCAATGTGTACATATGTATGTGTGTAAATTTGTATACATCGACATCATAATCTTTAAAATTCAGGCTAAGTTATAATACGTTTACTATTTCCTACGTTTGTCTAGATGGGGTGTACCCGTGATATCCGCCCTTGTTTTAATACCAGTGAGGTTGATAACATCCACATTGTACGTGTTCATAGTGTAAATGTGTTTTATAAGGCCAAGCAAACTGACAAAAAGCAATTTATTTCAAACGGTGCGTATATAAAATATTATGCTTTCTCGTGTCAGTTGATAGTGTCTCGTTTCTCGGTTGTGACCGAATTGTCTTCTAGTTATGTTTTATTGATCGAGCTTTCATATTTGAAATGAACCAGGTGTAAAGTAAAATAAACATCGATGATGTTTAAATATGTCTGCCGTCTTTTAATTTTAGTTATCCCTAGTTTAACCTAGATCAAATAGATGTAAACGTTCTCTTCCTTTGGCATCCAATTGCAACAATATAAACCTAGTAGATATTTTCATTAGTCCGATAGAAATAGAAAGGCCTCCCGTGTTTTTGTATGTACGTTTAACCTATTGAATTCGCGAAATTTACCAAACCCAGTACATTTTAAAAACGCCAATGTCTTTCTCTCTTCCTCCATATGCTATATCGTGCTTCTGTTAATTAATTCGCTTTCTGAACACTTGCTCTCTTAATCAAATTATGACAGACAACGGATAAATTTTAGAAGGCCAATAAATGTCCCTCATATGGAGACATGTGGATTAATGTACTTGACTACTTTTAGCAGCGGAGTTAATCATCTGAAATAATACATCATGGTTTATTTGGAATAAATGGCAATCGCTCCAATGGGTTGAATATGGGAGATTAATCCACTTTTCCATAATTATCTCACGCTTCCTCACAAAGAAGATGTACTTTCAAGATTCTTATCAGAAAAGAGACGATTAGAAACATGGATAAAATTTACTTCAAACCTTTCATCCTTTTAAATCCTGGGCATCGTAATGTACGTATGTATGTGTGTAAGTATGTATGTATGTATGTATAAATGTGTGTATGTATCTATGTATATATATATATATATATATATATATATATAT
>NC_068999.1:18067795-18072896 GCF_001194135.2 Octopus bimaculoides | reverse complement strand
CATATATTCAATAAGACGTATTCCATATATTCAATAAGACATTCAATACTTCATTTCATTGTACCTTCCATCTTTTTTTATATTATATATTCCATATTCTATATCCCACATAAATTTTACAAGAATATAAATAAAAAAAAACATAAGAAACAGACAGAGTTGGAACTCTTTTAAATAAAATAATATATTCCACTATACACGATCATACAAAACCCTTTATTTGTAATTATTTTTACTCACACACACACACACACACACCCACACACACACACACACATATATATATATGTGTGTGTGTGTGTGTGTGTGTGTGTGTGTTTATGTGTGTATGTACGTATTGAACGTGTACGTGTGAGTGTATAAGTATTTATATGTATATGTGTGTGCGTGAATGTATAGCCTGATATCCTTGAAGATATAGCGTGTTTTCTCGTTTAACCTGTTCTATATTTGAGAGATGAGGAATTATATACATTATTTACATTTGACCGACATTTGTCCTCATCTTGTTCGTTGTCAACACAACGTTTCGGCAGATTTACCCTCCAGCCTTCAAAAGGTATCTTGGGGAAATTGAGAACCTGGTTTCTCATTCCTAAGAAATTTTTCGGTGTTGTTATAATAATAATAATAATAATAAATATTATTATTACTATTATTATTCAGGTCACTCGGGATTTTGGTGTTAGTAGCCTTCGATCTTAACCTCTACGCCATATGACTGTGGGCAATTATGGAATGAATTTTAGGGCTTATAAATCTAATATTTTCTTATACTTCTTTAATACCAGTTCCCATCTGCTTTTCATATCTGCACTCGGTCTGCTTAGGAGGTTGCTGTGTCCTAATATGTGCTGTTTCCTTTAGTTTTCGTATTTTTAGTGGTGTTTTCTCTCTATTATTTTAACTTCATCCAACAGGAGGAGGTGGTCTCCATTTTTCCATACATCATCAGCTATACCCAATTTATCAATACCTCCCGTGTCACAGCTTTGCGTTGTTCTTCTACACTTATTTTGAAGGGGCTGGATGTTTCGCCTTTGTATAACCTACCACAGCTGCATGGGATGTAATAGACGCAGTTTTTGGTTATATTCTCTTTTCTATTGGTGGTTTTACTCTGGGAAAATACTTGCGAAGTGTTGTATTACTCTTGAATACTGTCCTGATATCATATGAGCCGCATATCTTTTCTATCTTTTCGGAGACGCCTTTCACGTAGGCTAGACAGATTGTAGACAGTTTATTGATTGCTGCCTAGGGCTAAATAGTAGTTTAGTGCTCTTCTCTTTCATGGTACTGTCAAATTAAGTTGACAGCGTACCACGACTTTATCGTGTTACTACTGTATAAATTTCTCCGACAGATTTAGAAATGTATTATTTCTATTTTCGAAATCAGTAATGTATTTCACTTGAATTAATATATGTTTGCAGAGGCAGAACTGCATCGACAGCTACCAAGGATGCACGGATCTGTTTAAATTCTGAATTTTATTGCAATTTCTCATTTATTGTAATTTATTAAATTGTACATAATAGTTAAAATCAATTTGTAAATAAAATCGATCTCATTCCTTTTGTGTAATTGTCTGTCCTGTGCTGTCCTTATCTATGTTTGATCCGTAGTGATCATGATAAAGATTTTAGCTACCAATGCCATGCCCTTTTGTTGCTGTTTGGAGAATTCTAACCGATTTTTGTGCGAAGCCGCCATTGCTGGGTGGTAGTGAATAATTGAAAAATGAAAAGTTATGGAGAGGCTATCGGAAGTCAAGTTCCCCTTGACCCACGTGTGCTTTAGCTGGAGATGATACAGTAGAATGAGGTGCTGATAACCAAATATTAAAGTATGATAAAGAATGAAGGGTCAAATTTAAAAATGACCCTGCCACAGGAGGATAAAAGGAAAATGGAAAACAAGACGGTCATATTCAGAACACCTTTGAATGTAAATAGGAGAATTGAACACACGCCGCAGGAAGAGTTATAAGAAATCTTGAAGGAACAAATAGGAGACAGGATAACGTTCTTTACAAGAGGAATGAGATATGCGTCGACAGTAGTAATCTTTGTATCAGAACTGGCGGCGAAAAAGACAAGAAGCTGAGATAGGGAGAAAAATGGACGTTGATGCCAAACTGTTTGGGCAAAAGAATCGTTAGGATTAAAGTGGGAGGAACCCCACCGTCGATAGACCGACCCAGAGTGGATACTAGCTGCAATTTTTAATTCAGAGCTGAGTAAGAAAAGCGAAGACCCGAGGTTGGCATGATAAGCTGAATACAAATGAAATGTTGGGGCTATGGACTCGAGATAATCTGTGCAGTGAACCCGAAATATTACGACGAAACGCTTGAAACTCTGGAACTACCAAATAACGATAAACTGGAGATAATGTTGGAAGGGAGACCCCCAAAGTGTTACGGATGTGGTGAAAGTGGGCACTTGAGAAAGAAACGCCCTAGAGCAGCAGTGGAAAATGTAGAGGAGAGTACTCAGGAAGATATAATGGTAGGAAAAAGCAGATACAGAAAACAGAACATGACGGGAATTTTGCGGAGGGGAAACCCAGAAAAACAAAGAGAAGTAAGTCTCCGACAACATTGGAATTGAAGAAGTGCAAAGCAATGGAAGAGGAAACCCAATCCACGACGAGAAACGGAGATGATTTACCAGTAACGGACTTGCAAGTACAGAGTCATTCAGACCAGCACACATTCAAACACATACAAATGCAAAAACGCATAAGTAATAACGAACAGAAAGAAGACAACTCAGAATTACGGAAACCTAAAGATATAGATACATAGACGAAACACGTAGAATTATAATCAAACGAACACACAGTCACACAAGTACACGAACACACATTCACACAAGTACACGAACACACAGACACACAAATATAATCAGAAGACAGCCAAAAACTGCAGCAATATACAGAAACAAAGAAACTTTATTGTGAGATATAGGACACCGACTTAAAAGATTGCAAAATTGAAAGACATTGTGAGAGACAGAATCCACTGAGGACGCAGATGAATGTTGAACCTCGCGCCTCGGTAATGAATTATGGAAAAGGAGTAGTGGTAAATGGTTATATTTTTGCAAAGACTGTAACTGAGAAAAAAAAATCATTTATTCGAACATATTTATGAAGGGAAAAAAGGAAAAAGAAACCAAAACGTACATTTCGTATTGCTTCAGCAGGCCTGGGGCGACGGAAGCCCGACTCCCCGTCGTTATTCGGGGAGAGCGGTTCGCTTGAGCGCGGGGAGGTCTTAAAGGACTTCCTAGACGGTGGACAGTGACTCTCGACACAAGAGTGCAGTGAAGAACCGATCACGCGCGTGGAGGTAAGAGTGGTGTTGGCCGGGTGCGCCGCTGACAAGTCGCCGGGGCTGGATGGTCTGCTCTATGAGTTTTATCGTTGTCTGCCGGACTTATTCGGGGATATACTGGCAGGCGTCTATACAAACAGGCAACAAAATGGGAGGATTCTTAGTTCTGTTGACCGGGGAGTGGCGAATGTGCAATCCCAGGCAGGTCGATCCGCTACACCTTAGACAGGGTTGGTAAATTATGCAGCAAAGGTGGGGCAATGGTCCATTTAGACCAAAGTAAAGCGTTTGATAGGGTAGACCATACGTACTTGCCGGCGGTCCTTGAAGCGGCTGGGCCGGGACCGGGCTTTCACTTGTCACATATTTCGGGTCACCGGGCGGAAACCCACAGTTATCTGGTCATTGAAAATTGCTATGAAAATGAACGTTACACAAAAGGAAATTACTGTGTGGTTGACCGTTATTAAGACAAAGGTGCTATTAGAATGACCTCTAAGTGAGGGGAGGGAGTAAAGTAAGGGAGTAAAACTGTCCATAGTATTCGTGTAATCTCACCAGTCTTTACATACACAGGCACACCCGCACACCCACATACATACGCCTATATGTATATACTCATCCACCCTCGCTTGAAACACACACATGCTCACTCACACACTAATTCACGGGCGGTATTTTTTCACTACTACTTCTATAACCCGTACCCGATTCGCTGCGCATTGAGAAGCCACAACATTCATCTACTAATTAACCGCACATGAATTAAGCTAGACATTCGTGGACGTCGAGTGCACAATAGCTGAAATAGATCAACAAGGTTAGAAAAGGTTTAGCAGACTACGATCTGTTTAATGATAGTAATGAATAGCATTGGAACTATACATATACGAATAAACTTTATGTTTTTCTATTTATTCCTCTATGTATATATGTGTGTGTGTATCTCTATATTTGCTTGTATCTATATGTATGCCTTTGCCTACTTTCGATATACTACTTCATGTTTGCTATTAGCTAAATCATTTATTGCTTTCTTGAATGAAGGTTCATTGCTAAAATACGTGAGAAAAATCATTCCTACATTGTGTCAGAAAAATCACCCAAACCTATTGCAAAATTAATCAACTGTGAGAAAAATTCGTCAGACTATTTGACATTTTAATTGTCATAGTTCTATATCTTTGGATTTTAGAAGCATGCTTTCAATATCGGAGGGGTATTATGATATATCGTAATTGCTCCCATTGTTCACTAATACGCACTCTATCAGAATGGAAAAAGGCAATGCGATTCATTCAGTGAGTTTCGTATTGAAGATATAAATGTAAATATAAGCTGGAAATCATATTTTCTATGGATTTAGCTCGTATTCACCACAACCTGCCAAACTATTAGTTATAGTACAATTTGGGCATGTGTCATATAACTTTGTGTCTCCTTTAAGTTATAGGATATAGATATGCATATACATACATGCATACATATATATTCTACAACTCTTTTATTTGCTTCAGTCATTTGACTGCGGCCATGTTGGAGCACCGCCATTAGTCGAACAAATTGTCCACTGGATTTATTCTTTGTAAGCCTAGGACATATTCTGTCGTCCTCTTATGCCGAACCGCTAAATTACGGGGGAGTAAACACGCCAGCATTGGTTGTCAAGCAATGTTGGAGGAGGGCCAAACACAAAGACATACGCACACACGCAGACACACACACACACATACACACACACACACACACACACACACA
>NC_068999.1:18065466-18067227 GCF_001194135.2 Octopus bimaculoides | reverse complement strand
TATATATATATATATATATATATATATATATATATATATTCTTTTACTTGTTTCAGTCATTTCACTGCAGCCCTGCTGGAGCACCGCTTTTAGTCGAACAAAGGAATTATTCTTTGTAAGCCTAGTACTTATTATGTAGGTCTCTTTCCATCAACTGCGAAAGGACGGGCTCGTTAACACACTAGAATCGTTGGTCAAACGATCGTGGGGCGACAAACAAAGACACACACACATACATATATATGTATATATACGACGGGCTTCTTTCAGTTTCCGACTACCAAATCAACTCATATTTTTCATCGGCCTGAGGTTGCAGTAGAAGGACTTTCCCAAGATGCCATGAACCCGGAACCATGCGGTTGCTAAGCAAGCTACTTACCATACATCCACTCTTAAATGTTATTACCTTTATTAAAAATAGCAATAATAATTAAGTAGGCAGCAAGTTTAACCAAAATAGGCAAAATATACTAATAAATTAGGATATCGAAATACCAGCCTGAAATACCTTGCAATGTTGTTACTGTGTTACCACCAATTACCTCCCATAGAATCTATATACAAACTTAAGTACTTGGTTTTCTATGGAGCATTCACTTTCGAATAGTTTTCTATGACAGTGTTGGCATTATGGAAAAATGTATTTACTCCTTTGAAGAATTCATCCATATTGCTATTATAACTTCCAAATTTCCGATATGTGATACTCTGCCAGGTGAGTACAGTACGCAGGCATAGCTCTCAGTGTCATTATTACATAATGACTCCATCTGGTTGGCTGCAGCATATTGGAAGAAGATTTGAAAGGGAAAATATCAAAGGGTATGAGATGAATCGGAAGTACTTTCTCGACATACATTTTATGAATGATATTATTCTAGAAACTAAATTCTAAAGCAATTTACCTTGTTTAGGGGTGGAAGAAGCTTAACATTTACGCAACGAAACTATTTAAAACAAAGCTGTTCTCTATATATTTGCTATTCATTTGCATTAGAAAATTTAGTTTTACGTAATTTGCGTAAATTTGTTTTAGGAGACACATAATGCTAAGCATTTATAAACACATTCTGAATTTGATATTCAATTCAACAATAAACCTTAATTGGATTAAATGCTATACACGTGATTAATCAGTAATTAATTAAGCAAATCATTCTAGGAGGACGCAAATGACTCATAGAGAAATATTTATTCTTCATTTGAAATTATTCGTTTAATATCTCTGGAAAGAGATCCCGGAATAAAACTTGTGTGTTTGTACAAATGTGAATCATAGAAATATATATTGCCCGTTTAAGAAACAGATGATTATACACTTAAAAAAAAAAAGACGGTGTTAGAAAAGTGATTTACTAAATATCGCAAATATTATATTTCTTCAAAATTTTACTATTTTCATGAACGAAATTATGGTTTTAATCTATATCTTATATTGCGAAAAGTATTAAAAGGAACACTAAACAGGGAAGAAAATAGAACCAAGAATATGGGTGGACGGAGATACACAAACCACCTATCATAGATCTGGTCATTTAAGATATATATGTGTGTGTGTGTCTGTGTAAATATATATACTTACATATATATATACATATATATATATATATATATATACTAAAGGCGGTACTCCAGCATGGTCTCAGTCAAATGACTGAAGTAAATAGGATAATGAAAACATAAAAGAATACATATATTAAATCAATCTATCTGTCTATCTCTCTCTCTCTCTCTCTCTCTCTCTCTCTCTCTCTCTCT
>NC_068999.1:18060890-18063479 GCF_001194135.2 Octopus bimaculoides | reverse complement strand
ACATAGAATTTACTAAAAAAAAACAAAAGACGAAGACGGGTGTGTAAACAACACCTAAAGCCAAAATGTCGATTGTGATTTATGTATTGCGTTACTCAGGAAATGCCTTGTCCAATGCTTAATATTACAACTGCCTGCGTGGAGGGCGGTGAGGAGTTTTATTTCCACCAAGGTCGATTCCTTCCGGGGTCGATAATATTAATACCAGTCGAGCAGTGGGTTCAATGAAATAAGTACGTGTTGAGCACTGGGACCTATGTAAACAACTTGCTCTCTCACCTCTCACCTGTAATGTGCTGGTCTTGTGCCAAAATTTGAAACCAATTTTGCAAGATGCAATACTTTCTTCAATATTTTTCCTTAGACAACGTTCGATGGTCAAATGTCTACCTATTATATAGGTGTGCGCCTATGTTTACATAAATACATACATGTGTTTTGTTATATGTGTGCTTATGTTCATGTATGCGCGAGTGTGCATGTTTCTACGTTTTTGTATTCTCATATATATCGAAGAAGCCACGTGCTTTGACTGAAAGTTATAATGTTTGTCAATTCGGATTTTGCCACTTTAAATATTTTCTCATTTGTGGAAATTATATAATTTTGTGTACAGGTAGAATGATCCAGGATTTGTACGTAGGATATAATTTTTCTAGAAATATCATTCTTAAGACATTACTTACTGGAAATGCGTTAAGCTTTAAAAATTTTAGTTTTGTGTTGATGTAGTATATTATGTTTTTCCTTTTGTTTTAACATATAATTTTGTATCTCCGGAAAACAATTATGCCAATTATAAACACTCTTAGGATTTCTCTCTCACTTCCGTATTTATAATCTGTTGTTGTGAACTATTTAACAAATTATTATATAATCGATTGAATCTCCGAATGGGTAACGAGTTAACAAATTGGCGAATAATACAGACGTGAGATAGAACCAGTGTGTGAGTTCATTATTGGTGGTATGGCCTTCACGCAGTAGAGCAACATTTTTTTCAACACAGGAGGTCATTTTAAGAATCTTCGAAAGTGAAACAAAATGGCATAGGCATTGTTCTGGTATTGGTTGTATGTATCTTTTGACGTTTGTTGATCCAGATATGTTCGCAATAATTTTCAGGAATTCTTGTTCTAATTGAAATGAATAAATATTCTCAGTCATATGCAACATTTTACAGTGTATTCTTCTGATCATAAAAATGGCCGGCCTCTTCCTAAGAGTTGCAATACAGCACAAAATGATACGCAATTTGAATTTACTCATTTTAAATTAAGCACATTGAATTATTGTATTTATCCATGCATGAGTCATTTACGCGTGGCTACATCAAAGTTGTAAAGGCATCAGTGTATATATATGGTCAATCAGTATTAAACAGTGTTCGTATTCTTTAAAGCATTCAACCCAGAAATTTTATAAGAAGGTAACTTCTCGTTATTTCAGCTTTCCTCGAAATTATGGTAACTTGCTTTCTCAGACTAAGACATTGAGAAATAATTGGACAGTGACGAGTTTTAAAATGTTCGAATTAAAATGAAGCTGGTGCAAGAGCGCCATGTAAAACCCGATACCTTTCTGTCTGAAACATTCTCACGTGACGAGTTGCACCTCTCAATTTATGTATAGTAAATAAGCGGAATTCAATATTTCCTATGTTCTCTTCAAAGAAATCTTTGGGTATTTACAAATCGGTTGCCACTTCTACATATTTGCGAATCAACGAATATAGTTGATTTTCCTGTAGGTTGAAAACCATTTTGGAACACCGTCATCTCAAATATCAACTGTATTTTATTGTTCCTGCTATATAAATCGACACTTTGTGTTTTCCATTCAAAACATCAAATAAATGTCTCTCCTTGGCATTTTTCTTAATAGAATTATTACGTTGCTTGGCATGATATTTTATGAGATGAGTGATTACAACACCTCTCATAAGATAATTTTCAATACCACAAATAAAATTGATTAAAGATAAATAAGTTTGACAATTCCTGCAACTTAAATCGAGTTCTATTAAACTTATGTCTACGTACAAATCATATCAATTAAAGATCTGTATTGATCGACTAATCGTTTTCATTATTTTCAACGAGAATATCTGAAACGGAAAGAACAGACGAAAAATACAGCAATTTCTTTATTTGATTTTACTATATAACATTTTTTAAAAATATCAGTGGTATTTAAGAGCAAAAAGAACTGAAGATTAATCGAACTTAGGATGGTGTTCTCTTTAATATTTGAAATGTAAATCAGTTATTATAAAAGGAGTGAATATGAAATTGTCGAAAATCATATTAAAATACATTGAAAAATATCACAACACTGCGAGCGATCAGGAACTTATCAGATGATCCTAACGCTAAGCGAGGATTCAGGACCATTTTTCTAAACTTTTGAAGTAACAAAGTAGGCTGCTTATGAGTTCATCAATTATTTTCCGGTTTTAAATAGTCCACTGACTATTTCATGTAATTTACATTATGCCAAAAATATATTTATATACATTATGCGGGCACATATATGAGTGTGTGTTTGTGTGTATAAATATATATATATATATATGTATATATATATATA
>NC_068999.1:18053678-18060268 GCF_001194135.2 Octopus bimaculoides | reverse complement strand
ATACATATACATATATATTATATAATATATATATATAAAATGTTGCAGTGTGATATCAGAGCTGTTAATATTAACTAAATGAAAGCAGAAGACATTACAAAATATTATGGTGATGTGATGTTATAACATTTGTAAGGATATTTGTATCAAAATTTAAATTACTTATAATTTATTTTACTGAGGAAAGCAATATTACGTGTGAGTCGATCAAGAATTTTGTTGTTTAAGAAAAATAATAAATAGTTTTATACATTTATATGTAAATGACTTATTCCATTATATGTATACGCCTGAACATTTCATTATTCTCGCTTGAATTGAGTTAGGTGATAATCTATCCTCAAGAGTTGGTGATTTTGCAGAGCATCAAAATATTCAGTGTCAACAAGTAGCAATATGCAGATTTAATTATATTTTCTATTTAAAGCAAATCTCACCTATTCGATTCAGATTGTTCTGAAAATCTTGAACTTCAAATGTATACTGAATCCAAAAGTGTATTCTTTTATAGTCTATAAAACGTAGGATGCACGAATAATTAAAACCTTGTGTCATTTCAAATTTATTCGATAGTATAATCCGAACAGTTATGAAAATATTGATACTACTCGAGTAAATGTATCAATATGATAGAAAGTTCATCATTGTATAGAATCCAATTCTTTTAGTTAAGAAAAATATGAGCAGTACATGCTCCATAATAACACACCTTTCCTATCGTTCTGTAGTTATCAATATGTTAAATCAACGTTTTCCAAACACAGCAACCCTAATAGTTACTGTCGACACAGGATTTTTAGATTTAGCGTTTGGGAACTGCTTTTGATAGATATACAGTTGCATCGCTCGTTTGTAAATTTTATTTCTGATTTTACGTTGAACAAGTAATGTAAAATTTCTGATTTTACATTACTTGGCTTACATTATATTAAGTTGATGAGATATATGGGACATATTATGGAAAATGGAACAAATCCTTGCTCAACCCAAAATGTCAATGACTTACATAATGTATACTACATTAATCTTGTATAATAATCAATCTAATTAACAAGCTTTTTCAATGGAACTTCAAACAATAATGTCTAATCAAATCAGTTAGTATTTGTTAATATTTCATTTTAATACTATGGCGTATTTAGAATGCACTGCAGCATTAATTAATTGACACAAATTCGTATTAAGCCATAGGGTATTCGTGAATATAACTTTCATATAAAATGTGAATTGCAAAGAAATTTTGAATGGCTTAGCTTTGACATTTACCGAAAAAATTCCAAAAGAGATGTCCAATTAATATTTTGAGCTGATAAAATAAAAGCGAAGTGGACATTATTCATTTTAATGAATGGCATGAAACGATTAACTGAGATGAAAATATTAAGGTTTCTGATGAAGAAGTTGATAAGGGAATATATGTCTGAATATCGTTTCGAATGTAATTAGGAAAGCTGTTACATGACAACCTCATTTTCAAATTTAGATTTATGATTTAATCGAAAAAAATAGAAAGAAACCCAAATGAATTCTTTATACCATTAAATTGAAAGCAAACATTCCTGACAGAAATATATGTCTTCTTCTGTGTGCGAGTGTGTGTGTGCCTGGCAGTCGGTCTGTCTGTCTCTCTGTCTTTGTATGTGTTTATTTAGGAACATATGAATTAGTAAGCATCACATGGCTCATATATACTTCATTATAATACAATTTCGTGAAAAATAAGTACTATGTAGATTATATATTTTCGTTCATCTTGGGAGCTTAGACTGGTTTAAAACTATATACAGCTATGAGTGGAGTATATCATACAAGTATTTATTTTAACTAAAACATTTAATTGGAATTTAACTGAAATTTTGAGAAGAGTGTTGTATATTATTTCCAGCATATGACTTCACAAAGGATAGCCTACAAACGCGCGTGCACACACATAAACACGCACCCCCATACACACACACGCGCACGCACGCACAGATGTGTATGATGTTGCAAAAAGCAAAAAGGCATTGCTGGATAAACAGTTTGTGTAAAGTATTATCGCATACATTCTACTATTTTGAGATCTGAGAAAACCTTGCGTTTCAGAAATTGTCTGGAAGGAAAATCCTCCTCATACCATCTTCGAAAATATATCGGGCTACGAATTAAAAATCTGGCGGGGTTGGTGTTGTGAGAGAACGATGACACTTAAGCGGTCTTGGATCCACTGACATTCTTCTCATTCCAATACATGTTTTCAGTGAAGTCAAGTTGGAGAATTTTGTGTTCATACATATATATGCTAGGGGCACCGCCATTTACTTTGCTACACTTTCATTAAACCTTCTCTGAAGTGTGATATTTGGTTGATGAGGGAGTTTGATGTTGCTGCCCTTATCCCTTTCTTGCCTTTAAGTGGGTTCATCTGGAACTCTTGGCAAGAGATCCACTTTTGTTTTGAAAAGGCCTACTTCCACGCCATGTATGACCTTGTTGGAAAAAATTGAAGAGCTGTGGGCCTTTGAAGCCCAGGCACTTGCAGTAACTCGTTCTGTATCCTGATGGTAACGTTGGAGTTTTTGGTACTATGCAGTTGTGCCATGTCCTGCTGTCTATGTAGCTGACAATGCTGTATTGTAGTAGAATGTTTCTAGGATTTTCCAGATGTATATTACTGCGTGTCTTTTTCATCTTTGCTCCAGGAAGTAGAATCTTAACTCTTTCAGTCTCTCCCAGCAACTGATGTGTCACTTTGTGTCGGTCGTCTTCATGGAGCTTTACTGGATCACCACGTGTTCCGGCATGATTACATACAATGCATTTTATTACCAGCTACTAATAGTTTCATAAGTTCGGAAATACATCAAACATAATCATCAGGCACAAACTGCATATCATTAGGCGCGAAAAATAGAATGAAAGACGAAACGTGAAAAGTTGAAAAGGAAGCATATAGACAACGTGGAATGTTAGAAACGGAAAACGATAAACAGTAAAAAAAAATTGAAAATTTAAAGGTAAAAAAGGTAAGAGTTATCCTCCTTAGAGTTTAAATCACAAAGCTGGAAAGACATGAAGTTACTCAGGTGTAGGCGGAATTTTCCAATTGTTCAAAATGTATTTCAACATATTTTTGTATTATGGATTACACTGCTAAGAACACACATACACCACCAAATAAATTATATGTCAGGATGCTACTTGAGAAAGTTGATGATTTCGTGAAACGTATGAAATGGAAAGCCTTATTTTTTGATTCCACATTCTGGCCACCTTATACAGAAGGTTATTATTGAAAGACAGGTAAATACCCTCCTATAATTTAATAATTAGTTCACTTTTAGTGTGACCTTCTTAATTTAGTTATCAATCTTAAATTCCGTATATACCTAAACTTCTTTAAAACCAAAATGAAATGCAACATAATAAATCTTAGAAGCTCTAAAAAGAAGTTTGTATTTTCTGATAAGAATAATAACATATATGAGGTTAATCTTGATCTATATGAAAAGTTGCTAAAAGACATTATTTCCACTAAATATAAGAAAGCTTACATAGAGAGATAAAATGATATTGATGAAGCTAAATTTCTCGATAAACGTAGTAATATCGACAATAGATTAGACTGCTTAGCTAAGAGAGAAGCTTATTTTACTTTAAAAGAACATAAAGCTAAGTTTTATGATAAATCTACATTGTTAAACCCAGCGAAATTTGAAACTGAGCTAGTAGCTAAAAAAATACTAAGGAACATTAATTATAAAAATCACAGAAATTACTAGTCTTCAACAATGGAACAAGTTTTAGAACATTAAGAATAAGAAAAAGGCGAAATTCACCCAGTTACATATTCTAGATTTTCACTCCATTCTGTCTACATCGCTTCTTGATAAAGTGTTATATCCTTATGAATAAACGAATACACTGCAACAGTGTAATAACAATGTGATCAAAACAAACGGCAGCGACCACACGTAACGTAACAAGAATCATTTTAAGTACCAGCAACAAAACACGCTAACTCGACCTTTTATCTCCAAATTTGAACTGTCAACACACGAACTGTGGAACTAGCACGATGATTTTGCTCAAACCATAATGGTAAACAAAGACGGGACAAACGGGGGACATATCGAATGATATTACATGTATGAATAATTACATTATAATTTATGAAGAAAATTAAAAAACAAATTGAATGGACGTGGAATGGGTTTGGCCCCACGCAGCACATTTCTGCGTTGAAACATATACTTCGTCATGTTTTTTTTTTCTTTTACTCTGCTTATTTACGGACTTGAATACCCAACATTCGGGAATACTTTCTTCCATCTCTTTTCATACTTTCCTTCTAAGGTATATAAAAAGTCATTAGCCAAAGCATACCTTGAAATGAAGGTTCCTGACGCGGTACCTCTTCCACGCGTCTTCCATATCATCTCTTTCGATATAGCTATTACGGCTTGAAAACAGAATTTCTCCTCTCCTGTTAGAGACGTCAACGAACGGAGACAACAGCCGCTCAGTCCAGGTAGAGCCAGAGTTGCCTCAGCCTCAGCACATGCCTGCACATCGTTAGCCACGGTATTCCTAACCCACTCTTCAGCGACTGTTGGCAGCAGACAGAGCACCCTACAAGAAGCCGCCTGCCTTCCCAAGAGAAGGGAAAGGGAACCCGCTCTAACTCACGACAGTGAGGCGATAGGTAATGACAGATGCGATAAACACACCTCAACGCTCCCTTTCAGGGATCGCCTCCGGCCAGACCGTGTGTTATTTATGGATGCCACCCTGCCGGTAACCTCGATCCAATTCTTCTATATCTGGTAGTCTGGACCAAACCAGACTCCAAGCATTTTTACCGGAGCGTCTGTCCAGCGTCCACAACGCTCTTAGACGGCATCAACTAGTCTTTCCAGGTGCCGAGCTGCAAGTCGACCGACTTATCCCGGTTAATTCTTGCTCCTGCAACCGCTAGGGCCTCACCCACACGCTGCAGGTCCTGGTTCTTGGATACGATGATGACTAAGTTTCCATACCCTAGATCTTGCAGGTCTCCACTTGTCGCCTCTAATTTTCGCAGTAGTGACTCGAGAACCAATACATACACAAGGGGCGAGAGGGGAAAACCTTAAAGAACCAAGCGTTCGATATTGATCGGCTCCGAAAAGAAATCGTTCACCCGAACTAACAACTTGATATTGCTATATAGAGCGTTGATCCAGCTACGAAATTTCGGGCCAAAAGCGGCCGCCTTGAGGGCCACCGCCAGATATCGATGGTCTACTTTAAGTAGAAATCTTATTTACTCTTTCTAAGGTATAGAGTATAAGGTGGAGCTTGTCGTGTATGGTCCTGCTTATCGTGTATGGGACGGCGGAGATTTACGCTTTCCCGGTGATAACATCCACGACTTTCGCCAAACTCTTTGCTAAAACTTTGGCCAAAATCTTCAACTCTGCATTAAGAAGAGTGATGGGCCGAACTACCTCACTTACTCACAACACTGTTGTTTATATGTAGTGGACCAGTCCATTCTCGCCAGAAAGGTTCGTACTTTGGCATAACATCTCCCATTGTGATACTTCATATTCCAAAGGAATATACAAATCTTATATTCGTATATTTATTTGTATTTCCTTCTCCTAGGTATTATCTCAAGGTGTTCGGTCTGCTTTCTTTTTCTCATGCTGGTTCTACGGGAATCTTTTATTTTGTTACCGGTAAAACAAATATTTCAGAAAATACTTCCATGTGAATTTCTTCTTCATCTTGGGTATACAACTCTCTTTATATGTTTCTGATGTTTACCGTGTAACTCTTTAATTAGATACATCGTACTTCAAATTTTTCTAGTAACAAGGCGATCTTCCCAACCTTCTTTACCATTTCTATAGGTTTTGAAATGCACTTTATCATCTATTTCAACGTATTTCTTTGGCTCTTTGCCTTTCTCTTTGATTGCACTGGTGCCGTGGAGAGACGAGGCCGGTATGCATGCCCGACTGCTGGTCTTCCATAAACACACTTGCCCGGACCTCTGCCTCGGAGGATAACTTTCTAGGTGCAATTTCATGGTCATTCATGACCGAAGGGGGTCTCAGTATATAATTACGAATTTTGAGAAGCCTTTACTTCATTTCATGACTTTACTTCATCTCTTTTTTAATAATGGCCATTCCAGTGTACAACACAGATAAATATACCGCATCGATTGAAGCATATAATGGATGTCCATCGTGTGACTTTACTTAAGTTAGACCAAGGATTAGATGGTTGAAAAATAAGCAGTAAGTGAAGATTTATGCTAATAAAACATTATGAAGGACGAGCGTCAGTAATAATATTTTGGGAGACGCTACATTTGAAAAACACATAATCTAACGATTAAATCAGCAAGGTGTCGAATGTAAAATCTATACCAGATGTAAAACTATGAATCGGGTAATTAAATGGCGTTAGTTACCCGTGTAAATCACGCAATCACATACACCCATGTAAACCTCCATACAAGCATACATACTTACATGCAATCAAGCATATGTACATATATATACATATATATTAGTTAAGGAAATGAATATATATATATATATATATATATATATATA
>NC_068999.1:18050811-18052019 GCF_001194135.2 Octopus bimaculoides | reverse complement strand
ATATATATATATATATATATAACTACATATAAACTTATATACAAGTGAAGCTTATATACAAGCAAAACTCACATATATAGTAACGCATACATTCACATATACAGAAACACATATACAAACATACATATATACGCATACATATTTATACATACGCACATGTATAAACATTTATGCATGCATATATATTTCTTCGGGCTTAACCAGTAAATAAAGTTACTTCTTTGACCTAATGCACTCTCTTATCCGTCACGCAACGACTGGCAGTTAAGTGAGTATGTATTATATACCTATACTTCGTGATTACTATTTATTAATTCAACGCAATCGTTTCGGTGTTATAATTAATTAACTCACATTCTCGTACAGAGTATATTAATTTCAACATCCAACTGTAAGTGATATAATTTTCGCAAAGTAAATTCCCAGCAGTCACACAAATTTCGTTGCTATTCAATTTAAACACAGGCACATCCATATATTATTCATATCTATAATGAATATTCTCCACTCACATGAAAATAAAATCCATAGTAACACAAGTGAATTTGTATGCCAAAAGCATACTTCGTGTTTATTAATGAACCACTTGCAAAATAAACCTAACTCACTGTGTGATGTACAGCTGTGCAATATGTAATGTCTACATATTTGAGCTGCATGAACACGAGGAACATAAATATTTTCTCACTGTTTTGACATATAACATGATATGGTAATTTACATGCAATTATGCTACTGCTACATACTTATGACACGCAGCTCAATATTTGGGCACCAATAACGATTGGGTACTTCATTTGTACATGACTACTACATTTTAACTTATTAATGAAGTCATTTCACAGAAAATAATAAAATTCGAAGCATATTTACATTAGTCACTGCTATGTAGATTGGATGAACTAAAACTGCTCAGAAAAATTAAATACTATCCTCCATATATTACAATTTCGCAAAATCAATATTATTTTAAAACTGTTATTATGGAGGGAAATTGTGTAAGGTTTCCACCAAGAAATATAAGAGAATTTATGAGAAAATTGTTTCATTAGGCACTGGATTTAAATCTAATATATTTCACTTACACATTGATACGAATGCAGACACCAATATGCAAAACCTCCTCTGAAACCATCAGACGCCATGAAAGAGCTAAGGTGTAGGTGCAGGAGGTGGTTAAACTCTGTTTAAGGAGTAGACAACCACCA
>NC_068999.1:18045378-18050679 GCF_001194135.2 Octopus bimaculoides | reverse complement strand
ATATATATATATATATATATATATACATAGACATATAGACAGACACACACGCACACACAAAATATATAAAGATAAATAGACAGACAGACATACATATAGTTAGATAGATAGATAGATAGATAAGTTGATAGAACGTTTGATAAGTTGAAAAAATTGTTTTAGGGATTACGGCTAGCAGCAGAGGTTGCTGTGTATACAAATACTAACCTAAAATTATGGAATTTAGAGAGCAAACAAAATCTACGCTACCTATGTTTCATCGATAGCAGCATCAAAGGAAGTAGTAATTATCCAAATGAGGGTAATTTGCTAGGCACTCGTCGGAACAAACTAACCTTAATCAAAAAAAGTTTACATTGGCGCCAAAGCATCCCAGGTTGAGTCGCTGGAGATTCGATTGTAAATGCGTGGAAAATGTGTGGAAGTACGTGGAAAACCTTTGCACACATTTTCGATCAAATCTTCTATGCATAAGCATGGGATCTTTTGAGGACAATGTAAACTTCTATTGATTAAGGTATGCTTGTTCCGATAAGTATGTATCGGATTACCCCCTCGTTTGTATAATTACTACTTCGGAGGTTCTGCTAGCTATGAAACGTATGTAGCTTGGATTTTGTCTATTCCATTCTCATTAATTGATAGCCCAATTCTGGAATAACAACTAAACAATTTTCCATCACATTCTTTCAACTTTATATAAACCACAGATGTATTTTCCCACATGGATTCCAACAAAAAACTGTGAGAACTATGATTAAGCACGAGAACATTAATCCAAGATCTTAATGATTATCGTAATATATTTTTTTTATCCATGTACTTATGAAGAGTTAGGCAGAGGTACATGTTTGTTTACAAATTGAATATAAATCATATTACAATAAATTTCAATACGTTTCTCGCCGGCTATTACATATACATTTCCGGGTTCAGTACAATGTACATAATCTAATTCTAAAAATACAACGAATTCTTGCCAAATTCCTATTTTGTAACGAAGTAAAGAAAAATGGTAACCGTAACCAATTAATCCTCTTTCGGTGCAGATTTTTCAGAAACCAAGATGTGTTTAAAAAGTATTTTCAGCAAATTCCATTGTTTTATATAAAAAAGAAAATATGTAGTTACAAGTATCAACGCACAAAACCTAAATTTTCCAATAGACGATAAAAATGTTACCGTTCATCTGTAAGCTGACATCTCCGATAACACTGGACACAATTACGACGAAGAACTATTTCATTAGGAGATCAGCTAGAACAACACTACAGTAAATTTTTCATGAAGATACGCAGCATTCTATATTTTTTTTTATGGAGAAGTCATCATTTAAATAATTGATTATATGAGACAATGAAAGAGCCTATTTCTAGCAGTCACATCTGCCTTGAATTTCATGAACTCTTTAAAAATATATTTCCTCGTGCTTTGGATAGCATAGGCCAACAATCATTATGTCTTAATGATCAATGCTGCGTGATCAATGCTGACTTCTATCTAGCAGCTAGGGTGGGGTGTTTTGAATTATATAATTATGTATAACAAGCGTGGCGTGATGTGAAATTACATTTAATACAAATGATATAGTGTTTAAACAAGCTGTGATATGAATGTGCATCGTCTCACATAAACATAACCAAATTTGAGTGCACAGACTTTCGGAATACATTATTAAAAGGGATGTTGGCCTTAAATCCAAAATGAGCTCCGAAGAAATCTTAGAAATTATATCTCTTACTCTTCTGTCCGAGAGATATAAGCATGTGTATCACGTGATAATTTTATGATAACTGTGTATCAAAGAGCTCATGAAGGTAACTTTAAAATAAAAAGATATGTGTATCTCTGATAAGGAGCTATTGTGGTGGGGGAACATCATAGTAATGTGTTGAGAGGAATTCTTTGGCGTTTGAATAATTCACCTCTGGAAAGTGAGGTGTTTCGTTCCACAACTTTAAACAGCCAAAATTCAGGGACCTTTCCAGGGGCTACTCAACATGAACATTTAACTGGGCCCCGCCTGTGAGTTCTTGGGCAGTTTATCTTGATATTTGATCGCCATGTCCTGCACATGTGGTTGTGATGCATGTGCCTGGTGTACTCTTATCAAGCTGGTATACTGGGCTGCGTACATGTTATCTCAGTGTCATTATGAGGCATGCACTGATCTCGCACTCAGTAATTATTTTATTATTTCTCCCGTCTTTACTTTCTAAGTTCAACTTCTGCCATTGGTAAATTTGCCTTTTATCCTATCCGGGTCTATAAAATAAGTACCAGATGGGATCTGTTGTGTATGATATTAACTTATCCCTCCCGCGAAATTTCAGGCCTTGAACCAAAACTAGAAATTGATATTAATAATATTCAAAATTCGATACTCAATCAATTAAAAGAAATAGATATGATGTTTGGAGTTAAAACTCATCTCAAATTTCCGTAATTTTTCTTAGAATTCTTTCAAGTAGAAAATGAACGCCTGTCGCAAATCCTCTGTTCTTAAGTTCCTTAGTTAGCTGTTTAGGTATTGTGTCGACTGCACTAATTATGAAAAAAAATAATCCTGTGTGTGGCTAACTTAGTATATTTCTCAATTCCCTTAATCTTTTGATACTGATAGCATTACGATGTAGTATTGCAAAGTTTTTGGTATTGCACTTCCTTTTTCTTTCTCTCATACCTGCACTACTTGCTTCCATAAGTGTTTTCTTTTTATAGAAATCCCATAAAATACTGTACTTAACATTCAAAACCAAGAACTGTTAGAATGTACAAGCTTGTATGTGATCAGAATTCAAATTTTTATCGACACAATGAAGTCTAGACTCCTAGCGGTTTTATGCTAGCCTACTGCATTCACTTAAGACATGGTAAATACACCGATCTCCTTCTTCACATATTCTGTATTTCTTCTCTGAGATTTATCACTCCCTGTCATTATCAAATTCATTCTAAATGCTTTTTCATTAGAGACCATAATTAGTGATTCAGTTTCTAGTAATATGCTTTCAGTTGTCAGCTACGACTAGTAACTTCTACTTCCAATATCCTAGGTATGTTACTGCATTGAAGCAATTCTTTCTTTTTCCAACAATTCCTACTATCTTTCAATTACCTGTTCTAGTATTTATGTCACATATTTCTTACTGGCCTTAGAGAAGATACCTCCTTGAATAAACACTATTTTGATTTTTAACACAATATCGCAATACTGCTTTTCACATACGTGTTAGTCTGTAGCTGTATAACTGCTCACATTTGAGTAAGTCTGTTCACTTTAGAAAAGGAGTAAAGCATTGGCATCGTACATACTTCCTTTGCTTAGATAAGATTCCTTCTATTTAGTTTTGTATTTAGTATCCCCCAATCCTACTTATTATTGATTGGAAACTTTGTGTTTTATTAATCTCTCCGTTAACTTATCGACCCACAGTAGCCCTAGGTACATGTATCGTTATTTATCTCGTAGTAACCTGATTATATAATCTTGTCAAAATTTATATCACCAGATTAATCCTTCGGCCTGTCTTCATGTTTAAAGCTACGCAATTATTTAACCCATATTGTACGCCAATGTCCTTGCTATATAAAATGCACAGAAAACTTTAACCATTCCGATCAAAGTTTGAGGTTGTCCA
This sequence comes from Octopus bimaculoides, assembly GCF_001194135.2. Taxonomy (NCBI): domain Eukaryota; kingdom Metazoa; phylum Mollusca; class Cephalopoda; order Octopoda; family Octopodidae; genus Octopus; species Octopus bimaculoides. Next base: position 18,047,038 of record NC_068999.1, on the reverse strand, counting down.
CATAAGGCACGTGACTTATTTATTTTATACCATTTTGCTCAAGGTATGTCACTACAATTCCCTTAATAAGTTAGCATTTGGCAGATCATTACCTTATATTGTTTTTCTTTCATCTGTTATTGGTAAAATTTCCCTTCCATTTTTTCTAGAGCCTGTTCTATTGATACTGGTTTTAACTTCGTAGGTATATAATTAGTAAATGTGTTGTCATACCTCTTATAGTTATTTAATGTTTCCTTATATTTCCTATCTAGCCACGTAATCCTTGTACCCTATGCTGTAATCTCTTTTGAGTACGTCCGTGTTTTTTTCATTTGTCAACTTCTTTTCAATTTCTGTTCTTGATTTGTTCCAATATATGTTCAGCTGATTACCTTCATTCTCAAGTCCTCATTCTCCGAAAATGGTCCTCTGCTTCCCCGCGTTTACTAATCTTAAGTCAGTTTTAACAGCATAGATGCTGCACAATACAGGTTTTCCATTACATCAGTTTTATTCTCAATATTGATCTATATTAAATCTCCTTGCCGCTAAACGAACAAGGAGTTTCTAATAAATCTGGTAGCGTGGTTGTCTCATTAGTTAAAGTCTCCTTTCAACGTTGTAGTGTTTTTATTTCTCTTCACTAACATACTTTTCTTCAACATATTAAGACTTACGGCGATAAATTTTCTATTCATTATTCGATATCTCTGATATCACTTGTTTTGTTTCCTTTCCAATGTAACAACCTTACTCTTTTAATGATTTGAATGTTTCTTCTAGTACAAACAGATAGGGCAACTTTGTTTCCATGACTGAATACTTTTCTGCTCTAGAAGTATCTGAAACATATTTATTAATATCGATACATTAGTCTTACTCTATCCGCATATAATTTTGTCAGGTTCAATAGTAACACTTCATAATATTAGCGTTGTTACTTTCAGTCGACCAGCTAATTATTGCAGCATTCATTGAATAACAACGACAGTCGTGCTGCTGCATGGCGGGACATTGCAGTATGAGAAACTTTTGCTTGGAGATCCATTCTCATTTATGTACATTGCGTTTGGCATTACGCTCATAAAGAAGTCACCACGTTAAGATGTCACAAGCACCTACGTTTGAATGTGGACATCATATAGAGGAAACACAAGTCAAGGTTAAAAGTACCTTCCCACATGTCTGACGCTTAAGCCCAAAAGGATGACCTATGATATTTTTTCTTCAGGTACACAAACGTATTGTCATTATTGTGATCCTGAACCTGGAGGACAGTGTGGGATGTTGTATTATTATAACAATAATATATATGTAACACATCTAACTCGGGTTTGATATGTAAGTTAAGAAATGTATCCTGAAAGATAAACTTCTAATCGTTCATGATCAAATTCACCTCTTAATATATACGGTTTTATCGCTAGGCTGTCTCTGTACGCAGCATTGAATATGTATTCGTCTGCATGACATAATTACGGTACCTCAAATACATACCAACGTCGGATTTAAGAAATTGATTTTACGAAGAATTTGTCTAACGTCTACCTAAAAGTGATTCAATGAAATACAATGCTTTCAGGACAATCATCTAACAAATTATGTGTTACTATATATATATATTATATATATATATATATATATGTGTGTGGGTGTGTGTGCGTGTGTGTGTGTGTGT
>NC_068999.1:18042786-18044357 GCF_001194135.2 Octopus bimaculoides | reverse complement strand
ATATATATATATATATATATATATATACATATATATATATACATACATACATACGAAACAAATATAAATATATATCTTAACACACACTCACACACACAAGCACACATTCGCACACACACATACATACCGGAAACGATTTGCTCAATAGTGTCAGATGCAAATACTCGGCATCTTTGACGTCAAGACCTTTTCAGTTGTAGTTGAGCTTTTTCACTTTTACCAAGCCACTCTTTACGACTTTTAACATTTCGATAGAAGATCTATTTTTCTTCACTAGTCACAAGTCTATCTAAAAGGGTGAAATGAGGTCGCGAGAACGGAGAGAAGAGCAGATGTCAACTCGAGATTTGCGTTTCCTTTCGGACAGTTCATGGGGCACCCATTTTTCCAAGTTTAGGAACCTTTCCAAGTTGTTGAAGATGACGATGAACAGGTGTATGGTTTGAACTAAGCTTTATTGCCAATCTTCAACTGATAATGCCGGATATTTTTTTGTTAAGTAATGCCTCAAAGATCTTATCATCAAACTCAACTGGACGTCCTGTTCGATCTTCATCTTCAAGGCTGAAATCTGCACTTCTGAATTTTTCAAAAAATCTTCTGCAAGTTCTTTCATTCAAACATTATTTCCCATAAACTGAGTGTATGTTTCAAGTCACTTCGACAGGATAGTTTCCTCTTTTGTACTCATAAAGCATTATGTGTCTCAAATGCTCTTTGGATACTTACCTGTTAGAAAGGGTTTTAGTCACAGAAATTTTAATTCTATTATTCTGTAAAATAATATTTAATTACTTTAAAAGTACACAAATGCATGAAAATAATGCTTAATTCCATTAGACATTCTAAAATGATATTAAATTTAATTCAGTTTTAAGAAAGGTAAAATCAGTCAGGACTTATGGGATGACCTGATAGTTTTAAAAGTTAATTAAATAAATTGTCCATTAAAATCGACCTGGGCAAAATTTGAACTTATAATACAAAGACAGACAAATTCCCGTTAACCATTTCGCAGGGTGCGCTAACATTTTTGCCACCTCACTGTCCTAGAATGTAGGCATTCATGTTACAAATATATTCTTTATTCTAATTGCATAAGAGTTATTCCCCCACTTCCTTACTTACTGACATGAAATTTCGTAACATTTTACGTCATCATCATTTTTCTACTAATCTTTGTTCAATGCAACTAGTAATTCTGAAACCCTCATGCATGTTTCTATCATTTAAACCTAAGAAAAGTAAGCTTTTAATTTAAAATTAAAAAGCTTATGTTAATTGAAGATGAATATCTGCCTTACTGCCCCCCCCCCCCATGAGGTCATATATATTTTGATGTAACTTTTTCTACTGAACCAAATCTCAAACTATTTATGACAAACTGAAGCTGAGGAGAAGTCCTCTTTAAAACTATTAACAGTTTGCAATTTAGTTGAGAACTGAATTGGTGGTGAATCTTGGAAGCTGCTGCGATTGACGAAATGGTGTACTTAAGAATATATTCGAACTCTACTGTGGTCGAATGATATATATACATACACACACACACACACACATACATACATACA
>NC_068999.1:18039591-18042770 GCF_001194135.2 Octopus bimaculoides | reverse complement strand
ATATATATATATATATATATATATATATATATATATATAGATAGATAGATAGATATATACGTACATACATACATACATACATACATATACATGCATATATATACTGTCTCGGCTACAACCATGGAGCCCTAGCAATCCGTTACAGTACTTGCCAAGCGTACCTAATCGTTTAGATGACCTGTAAACTAAACCCCATATTTTGTATACATAGATGCACACATACATATATGCATACAAACTCACACACACACACACACACACACACACACACACACAAATATATATATAAATAATACACCAGATCAAAAGCCTCCTGGGGAAAGATCTTCATTGGGCATTGTAGTCAGCAATGACACTCCAGACATTGAATACATATTAGATATTATCAAACTTGAACAATATTTTTCAAGCAATGAACAATTTTCATCTAAACAATGATATAATTTGTCGACTTGGAACTTATTGTTTCTACATCCTACGCGTCAACAAATATATATCTGGCCGTGAGAAAAGCAGGGAAGATCCCATTTGAATCTTTTGAAATTTATTTTCATTTTCCAGACCAAATACTGCTTGGTCAGTTCCCTTTTTAATGTATTTACATACATATTTTATTGATTTGATACTAATGCAGTACTCTAAATTTGTGTGAGCACCGAATGCTTTTCAGTGGGCAAAAAAAGAACCCACCGTTTGTCAATGGCAATTTCTTCTCTTTCCTTCAGTGTAGCAGTGTAACCTCCATCTTCTGGTTTTCTTCAGTTGTATTTTGGATTGCCATCAACATCACCCTGAGACATTTTGGTAAATTCTTTTGGAAAGTCTTTGCTGCACCCCCTGTTAGTAATGCAAGGAGATTCAGGATGGACATAACTACAGGGATCATGAGCCATTTTCGTTTTGATGATTTCATAAACGACGGAATCTTCAGTGGGATTTGGCAGCTCAGCACTGATGATAACATCAATTTTATTTGGATTGATATTCTCCTTGAACGAAACCACTAGACGAAAATGAGGCAGTCCTCTTTTCTGCCACTCAATTGTGAACATGTAAACCCTGGATGCTCCAAAAACTTGTCCTTTCCTAATTAGATTCTATTGTTCGTCAACGTTTGGCTTAAACACTCGAGATACAATGTCATGACGGTCAATAGCAGATTGACCTTCTTTCAAATTGTTAGTTAGTTCATGCCATAATGTGTTACAAGTAAAGGTGATGAAGAGAACAGGCTTCCCAAAATTTCTAACTTATGTAATTCTATCTTGAATTTTCTCATGTATGTACCTATCGAGTCCTATAAATGATGACTGAAGAATGACTTTCTTTCTAGTGTTGAGTGGATTGCCATCATTTTGAACAGCAGCTTGGAGGTGAATATAGCTTTCTGTGCGAGGTTCTCGTTGGTGGCACATGATAAAGATTAACCTCACTGTTTCGATGTTTGCATATATATCAACAGAGACTCGGTTGAAGGGTTGCTTTTATCTCAGGAGATGATTGAAGTTGTTGGCTTTAACATGATTCTGTAGGAATTGACGCCTTGTGCTGAAGCTTGCTTTCCTGTAGTTTCCTCTGTTTCCGGGTCAATTTCCTTCAGAAGGAATTGTACATAACTCGTTGCAGATTCTCCTCATTGGAAGGGCTCCTGGCTGCCGTTGGATCCGGATTTACATTTACACGGGACATTATTTTGCTCTCTGCAGCCTTGGCTCCTTTTATTTCAATCTGGTCCTCTGTTACGGACACTTATTTTTGCGAAGCATACTGCTTCCCTATTCGATCGGCCTCAGTACACTTACCTTTTAAATGGTTGACGATAATTCTTCTGCTACCACTTAAATGGAAGACAATTCGATGGATGCATGGCCTTACTTTTTGTACAAACAAGTATTTGTAGTAGGTGGTACGTATCGAAACTCCTGTTCGTTGAAGGAAGTGCACCACTGTCGCTAAACAAAATTCTAAATTACGATTTTCATGGTTTGGAATTGTTCTAAAAGTATTTCACCATAAAGACGTTTGAAATTCAGTATTTTTTAGTACTTTTTAAAGTAATAATGAAATTAGTCGAATCTATTTTCACACAGTCGGATTGCGCTAAGTTTCCATAGCTCCGACGGCCAACGGCATGAAAATAGGTCCTTCAAATTTTATTATTATCTGAAAAAATATTATGTTTCCAAAATTTCTACGGTAGAGAGTTATCAGAGGTAATATTGTATGAGGGAGTCAGTTCAGATACGTATTTCAGTTCCGAACGTTATGAAGCAGGTGTTATGGTTAAATTACTTGATACAGTTATAACATTAGGAGAAAGATTTTTTCGAAATATTTATTTTGGAAATTACTTTTACAAATAACTGAAACATTTACAGAAATATTTTTTTGAAAATATTAGGATTAGGAAAAAGTTTTTTTAGAGAATGCCGTTATGGTTAAATTACTTGATGCCATTATAATATTTAAAGACAGTTTTTTTTTCCAAATGTTAGGATTAAGAATGAAACTCTTTTAGAGAGTAGAATTAGTATATTATTAAAGTAATGATAAAATTAGTCGAAACTATTTATATGCGTCGGAGTGCGTAAAATTTCCATAGCTCCGACGGCCAAAGGCATGAAAATAGGTCCAATTCTATTATATTATTTTATTAATATCTGAAAAAATAGTAAGCTTCCAGCATTTTTATGGTAGAAAGTTATGAGAGGTAATATTGTATGAGAAAGTGAGTTCAATACGTATATAAGTTCCGAACGCTATGACGCACTTGTTATGGTGAAATTACTTGATACAGTCATAATAGTTAAAGAAATATTTTTTTCAAAATGTTTATTTTGGAAATTACTTTTGGAAATGATTATAAAATTTAGAGAACTATTTTTTTTTTTTTTTCAAAGTTTTAGGATTAAGAAAAAAAACATTTTAGACAGTAGTGTTATGGTTAAATTACTTGATACACTTTTTTTTTTTTTACAAAATGTACAGACAGATCTTTTTCAAAATGTTAGGATTAACGAAGAAACTTTTTCCGAAAGTAGAACGGCACTAAAATTTAGGAAGACATTTGAAAAATTGGGTGTAGATTATAATAATTGTCCAAGCGCTTTCAGTTCTCAAAGTTATAAAGCACATGTTACCTTTTAAAACAGAAAGAGCTACCAAGAAAGAAGAGTAGT
>NC_068999.1:18036289-18039324 GCF_001194135.2 Octopus bimaculoides | reverse complement strand
TATATATATATATATATATGTGTGTGTGTGTGTGTGTATGTGTGTGTGTGTATGTGTGTATGTATGTGTGTGTGTGTGTGTATGTGTATCTGCGTCTGTGTGCGTGTGTGTGTGTGTTTGTGTGAGTGTAAAATAGAGGAAATACTCATAAAGTTTCCGCATTTACTCAGAATACGACACAATTCATTTCCAGTCAAGAGTTTTAGGCTTCCGAAAAAGGGATTGAATATCCGGATGACGATTTCTCTGTTTCCCTGAAGAGACGGCAAACAGGAAAGATGGAATAGCTTATACATTTTTGTGGTCAATGGAATATTTGTTTAAAATCTTGGTACAACGCAAGCAATTTACAGGAAGATTTGAAGAGATAACATCGACCCAAATGTTCAACCGGTACTTATTATATCGTTCTTGATCCCTGTCGAAGTCGATGCCTGTGGAACTTAAACTCAAAACCGTGTGTACTGTTTGAAAATTAGTAATATATATTAAATTATATCTCAAGCTGTACCAAAGAAGTTATATGAAATAATACTATATGCATAAATACACACACACACGCAGGTTATGCACGCACACACACAAACACACATACGCACGCGCGCACACACACAGACACATGCACGCACACACACACAAAAACAAACGGACGCGCGCGAACACACGCACAACATACAAATATATATGTGATGTTTTGCTTTCAAGCAATGGAGAGTAGCACGAGGTTTTTTTTTTTCAGTCGAGCTAAGTGCAGCACTACGAGTCAAAGGGGATCCGGCTCCGCTAACGTGTGTTTGCATCAAATCATAAAATTTCTGTTTCTATACATGTTAAACTATGTATTTTATATATGTGTGTTCGGAAATGAGCATCAGTAAAATAAGATCAAATCATCTCTGGCTGACGGAGAAAGCACGTCTCACGGACTCAGCTAACAATCTACTTATTAATATTAATGAATTACAAAGACGCATAATTTTGGAGTGTTCATGTAACTTAAATTGAAGAGGTCCAACCAACGAGCTTATTATGAGTGTACAAAACCATAAAGTCAGGAAATATTAGAGGTGAATTTATATTTATTTAACCACATGATCTCCATAGGATTCTTCCCGTGTCGCAAACATTTCGGTGCAGTAGGAAGTATGTGTATATGTTTTATTTAATGAGTATGTTCTGCGAAATGCAAAAAACGTATTCTTCCTGTTTGGTGACTACCTTTCAATTTCTTCAATGTTGTTCCAATTTGTTTCACATTTGCTGTGTCGAAGTAGTTTTAGATGGTAATTATTGACACGAAATTCATTTTCACCACAAATCAATAAATAAAGAGTTAATCGTAAATAGTTAATAGTTTGCAAATTATGGGTAATTTAACCGCTCGAAAGCATGTGTTTTTACAAACTGATATTTTACGCTAAACCATGTGTTTCGAACACGACTACAGTTTGGTTGTTGATAAATATTTTTATATGTTTGATATTGTAATGAATATTTAATTTTTTTAGTTTTTTTTTTCTCATCAAATCCGTACCGAATGCTTTAAACTACAAAATATATATTGTTTTCTAACCTGATTTCGTTATTTTTCGCTTAAAACGCATGAGATATGAAGTGGTCGTGGAATCTGCTGAAATAACATTTAAAAATTATTTTTGTGATGTTTTGTTTTTTGCATAATCCTATAAAATCTCGTTAATAGAATAAAAAAAATTTGCAAGAATTATCTGAAAATTTCACAAATAAAACAAAGTTATGACGGGTTATATATGTGTGTAAAGCCGAGTACCCTCAATATTTAATTTCTTTTCAGTGGAAACGCGTGCATTTACCCACAAAATGAGAGCGTCAGAATCCTATTTTTTGACGGGGTAAAAATGTTAAAAATTTAAACCTCAACAACTTTTTTAGAAAAAGCTTTCTGTAAAATGAAATAAGCCCTGGGATTCAGCGGAAAAAAAACTTAGATCCGTATACCAAATTTGAAGATTTTCACTCAATTATAAAATTTCATAAACAACTGCATATTCACAAATAGATGCAAATGAAGAGAAGTTGGTCATCAGATGGCCGAAACATCATGCTTAAATAAACAGTTTAACTCTAGATATATAAAAATAATTTACTCATTTATTTATAAAATGTATGGAAGGCCGAAACTGGAAAACATTAGTGCTATTTGGTCAAACGTATTATTTGATATCTATTAAGTTAAAGCAGTAGTTATAAATCTAAGAATTGACAATCGTCAACATAAACATAATCGAAGAAGAAATACAATAAAAATACATTGAGTAATACGTAATTAATTTAAGCAACTGTATTAGAAATCTAAAACAAAAAACAATATATGTGAATCTCTACTCAAAGGCATTGTATAGATAGGTTAGTGGGAACGAAACAGCTGAAGATTTAAAGATTCCATAGAAATGATGTTTGAATGGTAGGTCAAGTAAAACCAAGAATTAGTATTCAACAGAAGTAAGATTTAAGAAGGGGTCAACAAGGTCAAAACACATCAGAGAAGGTGTGTGTGCCTTCAGCAACTTTACTCACGCACTGTAACCGCACCTCAAATATACTTTCCAGCATAATGAACTGGAGTGACACCAGCAAGAACACACACATACATATAACCGTACCCACAGGACTGTAGAAATATGCATATAAACATAAAAGTATGAAAAGTGTATACAGACAAACAGACACATTCAACACTACGTACATACGAATGCATGAAATATAAGTGTGCGTTTGTGTGAGTATGTGTGTGTGTGTACGCGCAAAAGAAACATGTACACGCTCACTGACATATGAATGGACTCCAAAATATACATACGTATACACATACATACCTATACACGCAAAGAAAAATAGAGTGTGGGATTACAGAAAATGAGAGTATCAAAATCCGTGTGTATATTTAAAATGCGCGTATATGTGATTTGGCTGTGTGTGTGTATGTGTGTATGCATGTATGTTTATGTGTATGCGTGTATGTATAGATGGATGTATATATATATATATATATATAT
>NC_068999.1:18034964-18035896 GCF_001194135.2 Octopus bimaculoides | reverse complement strand
TGTGTGTGTGTGTGTGTGTGTGTGTGTGTGTACATATATATGTGAGTGTGTAAATACACACACATATATATATATATATATATATACGTATATACACCCATACACCCATATACATATATACATAAAGAAACATACATGCAGACATGTTTTAAATCTTATGTATTCACCCACTCATAAACATTTACATATGCACGCATATTTCCGCGAGCACATATAATGCAAGCGGTTGTAAAATATTACCAGTCCCTAAGGATAAAGAGAGAACGCGTCTCCGAGATTGACAAAGGAATTATTACAAGTAATTTTAATGAATTGTATATTATAAACAATATCAGACGATATCAACGCATTAAAGCAAATGTGAGTGCAGGTGAGGATGTTCAGAAGTATAGGATTACGGAAACAAGGCCGTTATCAATTAGTAACCACTTCAATAGTGCTTAAAGAGAATAGTTACGGCATAAAATATATGGATGCGTGGAACTGGAATGCGAAATATCAATAGGCCATCAAGTACGTTTACATGGAAGTAGAATGTCAATATGTGGTCTAAAACAAACTCTATTACAAAGGGAAAACTAATTATAGTCATCACTGGATATGAGGTGGTCAAATGCATTGGTCAAAATCATGATGGTTATTAATATAAGTGTGATGAGTTAGTATAAGTTTAGGTACAGTTAGAATATAGGAACGAATTTTTTTAGGCTACTGCAATTTTATAATCTATGCATCATATTGGTTTATATTATTCAGTAGCATTTTATTGATATGGAATGTCCTAAGTATATATAGCCTACGCCAGCCACGGCACTTGAAAAAGTACTACATAGAAAATGTTGCGATACTGTTGTCAAACTATGGTTGCTATGTATATTAAATACATTTGGTAATTGCCCTTGATATATATATATATATATATATATATATAT
>NC_068999.1:18027871-18034363 GCF_001194135.2 Octopus bimaculoides | reverse complement strand
CTGTATAAAGAAAATGGTGAAAACGAGGAATTTACATATTAAGGTGGCAGAGATGTGTTCTTTGGCTCTCTAATTATGAATCTCATTTAAAAACGAGTATACTACCAAGAACCCATTCCTAAAGAAAGTTAAATCCCACAACTGATTAATCAAACACCTGAATATGGAAATTATAGTCACCAATTCCTTAAAGACAATTCAAGGCTAATTCGACAACCAAAGAATCCAACTAAAACAATGGAAGTTTTCCCACCGACTGGACTAAATTTTCCCCGAATCCGAAAACATACACAATGGATGAAAAATATCAACTTAAAAGACAACTACACAACGAAACAAACACAGTCCAGAACAACAAAGGCACACGTTCGATACGAAAGACCACAAGTTAATAGAGAAAATATCCTCGAATATGTAAATAGTAATAAAAGGAAAACTATATTTATGTATATATATATATATGCACACATGTAATAAAAGGAACATTTTATATATATATATATATATATATATATATGCACACATGCATTGATAGGAGCCATCGTCACACACACGTTTGTATCTCCACGCACCATGTATCTCCAGACGTTAAATCCCTGTCATGCAATACGTGCCCACAATTTTTCTCTGCTCATATGAATCAAGATGCGTCATATATCATTTAATATCTACAAATTTCAATATTAATTTTGAATTATTCCCATGGCTCCAAGGCATTTTCTGGGAAGTTTACTCCCACGATGGAAAGCGATATTAGACAGTATTACATATTGCCACAATGTGTAGCGATATATCTATAATTGTACTGATTCTTGACTAGTAGCCTTAGATCATTCCTTCTTCAATGAACTGCAGTCATATACCTTCCTTCATTAGACTCGAGAAAAGAGATTTTCGCCATATCATTTTAAACATAGACTTCTAAACATCAAACCATGTGTCCAATTATTTTATGTACTGTCGGGATAGAGAATGGCTCACACATGTATGCATTGGCATCGTTCTAAAATTAGAATGGTCTTTCCATGAATAACAACTAAGCATTAAGATTTTCAAACGAGACGTTTTATGTGTATACACTCATATTTCCGGCATTAATATGCTTGCGAATATTTAAATCCATTGCGTTATATGTAGGAAGTTGTCGCTCGTTTATTTAGTAATCATTCACATACTTAACTGGAACACCGCAAATATTTCTCGTCCTATGTCTGTCTGTCCTAATGCGTGGTACATTCGGCAAGTGTCTGTTACTATAGCCACGGATGAGAAAAGTCTTCTGAGTGAATTTGTTGGCAAGATGATGAAAGAATTCTGTCGCATATATGTATGCATGTGCTTGTCACTGTGTGTCTATGCGTATGTCTGTCTTTCTCTTCGGGTTTGTTCGAATTTGATTACCTAAGAAGTAATGTTTGTCGTAACTAGCGGTTTGGCAAGACAAGCCAATAGATTATGAACCAGACGAAAAAGATTAATACTAGTGACAATCCATTCGACTAGAATTCTTCAAGGTGATGCCCAAACCTGTCTACATCCCAATGACAGAAACAAAGACAAGATTAAATATTTGTAGTCTAAATTCGCTACCCTGTCATCGCTGCTGATCACTAGTGTTACTCTGATACAAGACCTGAAGACATGAAGGAAAAATATGCTGCACAATCAGCAATCCCGCTTCATGTATAACACCCAAAATATATATATTTTTTAATTTGGTCATCCGTTGTTTAACTAGTAGCAATCATTATTGTTATAACATTGGCTACATGGGGTTCATTAATGCTGGATGCTGGCGATTTCTGATAGGAATTATATCATATCTTGCAAATGAACGTTTTCAAAGTAGAGGAAATGCTTTCTAAAGACGGGTAGACTGCCTAGGTGCAGACATTTACAGTAAAAATTATTTCATTGTCACTAACTTATTTATTGGAAGGGCAATTTTGTTCTAAATTTTTATCATCGCATTTCTTTCACTTCGAACTTAGTAGCGTCAAGATTACAGTTTTTAAAAAATCAGTTGATTTAAACTGTCAATGATCACAAAAGAACGGATGAGAGGCTATAAATATATTTATAAAGCCAACACATAGCTGGAAGAACAACATAATACGTTTACAGAGTAACCAAAGCTATCTGACGAAGACATCTCGAATAACATAAAGAATAATAAATATAATTCTGATATTCAAATCAAACACTTCTCTTGGACCCACAGGTTTTGTTGTAACTCTGAGAGTACCATAAGTTCATGAGTTTTGTGTAGGGTATTTTCGAACTCACGACATCCATCGCATTCCAAGTATGAATACGCCCACATTGTTCCAGACGGAAAAGGAGGAGTGAATGACATATCGGTAGAGGCAGCAAGGCCATCGCTAAGCCCCTGCAAACCCTGCGGTCGCATGAGGCCTCTTCTGTTGAGGGGCCCCACATTATGATCAAAGTACATAGAAGAGATATCTATTTACTTTGGTTAAGATGTTAACTGAAAATTAGAAGCCAGACTATGGAAAAAAATAGGAGGGTGTACCGTACAAAAATTTATTGGGAAGAGTGTTACCGCTGTGAATTTTCTATCTTGTCCTTTATTTTCTTTTCTACTTTTCTTCATTTTTGCCTTCTTTCATTTTCTATCACATGACTTTGTAAATGAACAGTCTGGTGTGCTTATTTGTATGACCTACCAATGTATACAATGAGATTCTTTGCCTTAGGTGTTGAGATCGTCAAGAAACGGAAGCAAAACTGAAAGAAGACAATAAAACTACTACTACTACCACCACCACCACCACCACCACTTCTACTACTACTACTACTACTACTACTACTACTACTACTACTACTACTACTACTACTACTTCTACTACTACTACTACTACTACTACTAATAATAATAATAATAATAATAATATGCAGAAGAAGAATAACAACAACAACAACAACAATATATTCATATTTTGACACTAAGCTAGCAGCTTTTGGGTTAGGTTTAACCCTTATGATCGATTGTTACCTTTTTATCCACATTTTTTTTTATAAATCTTGCCAATATTTATTCAACGGGAAGGGACTACGCTCTTCATCGTCATCATTCCTAGAATAAAATGAGAAACCGCCTGATTGCTTTTACCCGACTACTTCAGATTTGTTTAGCATCTGATAATGTTCCAGCTCTTTGCTGAATCCAGAAGTGCAGCTGCGTCAATGAGAAGAGCTGAGTAACTAAGTATCTTTATCTACAATGTCTATTACACATTTTCCTGTGCAATAATTGTTATAAACGTCGGTACCTCAGCTTGCCATCGCACACCAGCATAACAAGCCTTCTATATCGTTTGAAGTGACCTTAGATGGAACGACCGAATAGTGAGAAACGCCTCACTAGCATTAATAATAACGAATTTATGAAGTGTTATCATTCGTAATGTAAATTCGACACAGGATTTATGTTTCAAGGAACCTGCTTAGTGGATCGATACATGAATGTCATAACAATCCATATTGAGGTACACACTGTGACCCTTGCTCGTGTTTAAGCGAAATGAATGACTGCAAGTGAACATCCGCACTGAGCTGAAGCCAATTTCTCACATAATACATTATAATAATAGCGGGATTTCTCTATCTCATTTAAATTGTCAATTTCCCATCCAATAATGAAATACACATAGGGCGATGAGCATTTTACCTGCACACATGTACACACGCACACACAAAAGTATAGACACGTGTGTACTTAGGTGTGTGTGTGTGGGTGTTCGTGCGCGTGTACATACAAAAGCAGACATGCATACACATAGTGACATTAGATAGATAGGCAGATAGATAGATATATAGATAGATAGATAGATAGATAGATAGATAGATAGATAGATAGATAGATAGATGAGCCTGTATGTGACGGTATGCATATCGGTATGCATACACAAATATTAACTTCAATAAATACTAACCCATAACATGCATGGAATGCATACACAACAAAAAGAAATGTGATTGTTGTTACACATTTACACAACCCTCGCCACTTAGAGAAACACATCCTTGATGTAGCAAATATGAACACTACACACTTAACGTCTTAATCTACAATTTTGGCCATGAATTATGCTGAACTATAGCATATTCAGAGCTTTATAGAAGTTGGTATATGTCAACTAATAATATATGTCATATATCTCTTCCACTTGTCATTTTACTAACAAATATTTAGATAAAAAAAAATTATGTTTCAAAATATATTAGAGATAATAAAAAAGGGAGATATTTAAACATAAGCCGAATCTCTCACGTTTATTCCATTTTTGAGTGTGTGGTTAGTTATATTACAGTTCAAACACACACAGAGTGAAATATTTTACCATGAACTCAAACGCCACGAACTCTCAAATTACGGTACGTTATAAACAAGTAATGCATCTATAGCATATAACCATCCACCTGGAGGCTCTTCTTTTTGAATCACGTTTCGTATTTGAAGCTAATTTCTCTCCTCCCCATTTCACAACAGTCTCGTCGTCTCTTTAAACGGTCATAGAAAACATACGAATAAATAAGAAAGTATATAAAAATACAGCGTGATTATTATACAGTCACCCTTGTGACCAAATTCAAAATCCTAACTAATGCCAAACACTAATTCGAGCTAAATTTGTTTTGTTCATAACATTGTTATTGTCTTAAAATTGGTATAACATGTTTTCCTTTACTTCCTCAGATATATGGTACTACAATAATGACATATTATTGGCTATAATATATTGTACTGTCTTAAATGAAAATATCGTACCTAAGAAAAAATGTCAGCTTATCGAGCAACACGCATTCAATTCAGCTACTGTATATTCATTACAAATGCGCTCTTCCATATTCAGACGGATCTTTCCTATCAAGGAAAAATATCTGTCATCTTTGCACTTCTCAACATTTATCTCACTTCACTGAGAACCTGAAGTACACTGTTTGGAGTAATTGTCTATGTTGCAATGGAATCGATTTAACTATATTGCTTGATGTAATCAAATATACATAACTTTACGTAATCATCTGATAAGTTCATGTTCGCAAAAGTCTGCGATCTTGAGATGATATCTCCATTTTAGACCTATCGAAAATAGTAGAGATGTGTTGGAGTTAGCTGAGCGAAAATTTCCATCGGATTTCACGCATTACTTATATATTTCAGCGTTTTATCTCTTTTTCCTCTTCTCTATTACTGCCTCTCTCTACGCGAACGTTCATACATTCATACACACACACACATATATATATATAAAGAGGGAGAGAGACAGATAGACAGAAAGACAGACAGACAAATAGATAGATAGATAGAAAGATAGATAGATAGATAGATAGATAGATAGATAGATAGATAGATACACACATACAAACATACATACACACACACAAGCACACATACAAACATAAATACATACACACATGCACCTCACATTATATAGAAAAAGAAGCATCGACACAAGCACATACACAAGATTTAATATTTCTGAATTTATTCTGACCATCCCTAGCAGATTCTATATTCGTATTTATTTACATTGTTTAAAGCTTCTTAATTTTTTCTCCTGGCTACTTTTAACCTACTTATATTATTTGGTATCATAGTTTCTTTTCCGTTCCCCTTTCTTTTACTCTATATGTCAATGTGTCGGTGTAATGTTATCCATGTCATTCTTAGCTTCCATTGGCTTGTCCTGGTACTTATCTCGTACTTCCCTTTCGTCTTTATCGCATTTTTACTTACTACAATCTTTCATCACCATTTCTCACTCTTCATCACCCCACCATTTTTCAACTCTTATACTACACACGCCACCATTCCCTCACTGACACCACTCCCGCCCCTTTTTACTTCCGTTACCACTGGCCCTTTCTCCTTTCACCCCACACCCTTTCTCTGAAACAATCTTCTTACTGTGTGGGTGATAAGTCTACCCTGTTCGGTTTCAGTGGAAAAAGGCAATATTAGATATTCACTTCAGAAATTCGTATGAATATGAGTGTATGTCTTTGTCGATATCTTATTGTGTTCATGTGGTAAGAAGCTTGCTTCTCAGCTATATGGTTGCAGGTTCGGTCCCACTGCGTGGCACCTTGGGCATGTATTTTCTACTATAGTCTGTGGCCGACCAAAGTCTTGTGACTTCAGTTAGTAGACTGAAATTGAAAAAAGCCCGTCATTGTGTGTACGTATGTATGTATGTATGTGTGTATGTATGTATGTGCGTGTGCCTTTATCTATGTGTGTGTGTGTGTGTGTGTGTGTGTGTGTGTGTGTGTGTGTTTGTTACTATGTGTCTCTAATTGTGCCAACATTGCAGCGTAATAAGTCCGTCTATAGACGGACAGAAGAAGTAAAATCATGTGGTCAATTCGTTCGACTAAGACCTTTCAAGGAGGTCCAGCAGCATGGCTGCAGCCAAATGCCGGAAACAAGTGAACGAATAAAAGATTAAAGAATGTATATAT
>NC_068999.1:18019996-18027776 GCF_001194135.2 Octopus bimaculoides | reverse complement strand
ATATATATATATATATATATATATATATACATTGTTTCCTCCCCTTTGTATGTATGTATGTATGTATGTATGTATGTAATATTTAGAAAACGAACTCAACACTTCCATAATTCAATCTTTGTTCTGCCTTAAATTTTCACGCATAAATGTCCCTAAATCATGTTCTTACAGTGACACGCAGAAAGTCAGTATTTATGTCTGTTAAGACTTTATTTCGATGTTGATTCACCACGCTATTTCTGATGAGGTTCGCAGTACCTCTCAGATTTGAAATATGATTTCTAAAATATCTTAACGAACTATGTTCCAATTTTCTTCCAAGTTCTCCAACTGACTAACTCTAAATTATGTCATAGGTTCTTCCAATCAATTAAATTTCCCCTCTATTCCACTTTTTAGTCGGCAACAAAAACTTATTATCTCCACCACATTGCTAAATTGTCATTTACATTGCTTCCAACTTATTCAACAATGAACTTCTCAAATATTTCCCATTTATCGTCAAAATGTCCGTGCTGCACTAGGATTCAACTACACAATCTTTAATTCAGCAAGCAATTTCGTATTAAGTTTGGTTTCCATTTGACATCTTAACCGAACACAACTGTACTAGAACTAACTTATGAATTTCACTGTATTTTCAATAATTCTCATACAAAACGTGCTAGCTACGTCAGACAATTTCTCAGGCACTACCGCCTCTTCATTGTTCATGTCATTGATCCTGTTCTCTACGGAGTCAATTCCTTGAGCCGTACTGCCATATAGATATTAACATTCGGCTCTAAGGCACGGAAACTGTATTCTTGCTCTTCAGTTTCTATGAAACCACTTGGTATCTTTAGATCACTTTCCTATGTAACACAGGAAACTTCTAACTTAAATATTAGAAACCCTTGTTATTTTACCACTCCTAACTAAAACATTAGAAACACATTTTAATTTGCACCCGTGTCGTCTATGGCATTTAGACTGCTATTTTCATATGTTACCTTTTCTGATTAATTTACATATTCATCGAATGTCCATACAGCGACTCCACAACTTATTAGTCGGGTGTGAACATGAACAACTAATTTAGTAACACATTCTCTTCGCCAATATCATGCGTATCTTAAAAGCAATTGTGCACATTATACTTAAACTGAACCATCCAACAATGTGTGTGCGCACAAACCCTTAATTTGACATCAAGTCGGGCGACCGACACTCACATGATCTTTGATTCTGTTGTATATCAAACCATCAGCTCAGGTTCCATTATTACAAAGTATTACAAAGTGGCTTGTAGTAATGCGGCATATAGATTTTTTTTTTAATTCGAAACCAAAGGATTTTCTACAGCTATTTTTGACATTCATATATAATTGTATTTAAATGATTCTATATCTTGAAACAAACCTTCCACTTCAGGTAATGGATATATATATATATATATATATATATGCATGTATATATGTTGATTATGTACATTTTTTGGGTTTCATTTGTATTGCTAACTTTGTTAACGAAACACAACCTAGAGATGTATATAGAAAGTTTATTTATATTTCAAGTATTATTTGGATAAATATTTACCCTCATGACCTTCATATGAGAAAATTGAAGTAATTACTAATTATGCTTGTAGAAATGCAGATATGCTTGAGACGTCGAAACATGTATCTCGTTTTCATGTCTGCTTTTCAGATGCACGCAGCCACTTACAGTAGCAAGGTCACACACTCAGAAGGTGAGTTTGAGCTCGAGGGAGGGGTAGGATGAAGAGCAATTCCAGCGGAATACGGAACAATGAACCGCTTTACCAACAATTGTATGAGAACAATATCATGGATTCCTGAATGAATGGAGCGTGGAAGACCTGGAGAAAAACGTATGTTGAAAAGAAAGACGGATGGTCGATACATAGCGTGAAAACACACGCGACACACAATTACCTACAGTAGAGAACAACATTAAGAGACTGAGAAAAGGACGAGGCCGTATATGACACGTGAAACAGCAAGTGGGTAAAATAAAGTTAATTTTATAATAAAAATAAATCGTTGCAAAATTAGAGGTGTATACATCGGGAAAATTTGGTGATTTGAGACATTGTGCTGAAATTTAAGACATTATTTCACGGATAGGGCACTTAGGTGTAATGTATGCGACATCCTGTTACTGTTGTGTGAGGAACATTTTAAGAATTTATGAAATAAACTGAAAACAAAATTAGCAGTTTTGTGTGTTATTAAGAGACGTAATTTTTTTTCAAACGTGTAAACGGAAATCTAAGCAACACCAGCAACGACAAGAACAGCACAGACATCCAACTTACAAATACGAAGACATGTAAGCGAAATTGGATATATAACGGTAGTTGACCGATTAAACTTTACTTATCTTAGGAAACTTACAAATTCTCGATTGAATTTTGTTTCATTTTCGTGAGCAATACTGTTGTACATTTAAAGTTTACCATATCTTCTTTTTCAACTTAACTTCGTCTTATATCTCTTTGTGCTTTCTATAAAGATGCTGAGGAAGATTTTGTAAAACTATTGCCATAAGAAAGCAGAGGCTTATTTGTTTGTCTCTACGGAAATGAATAACATTCGCCAATAATTGTAAATGACAGTCCTTTTACTCGAGGCGATGTAATAAGCAGCATCTTTACGCAGCTTGGATACAATAAAATGCAACCACCATTGTAGTTAACTACTATCATGTCATGCCAAGCATGCAAAGATTGTATATTTTTTGTTTTATTCATCTCCCTATGCGTATTTCTATTATTATAGAAAGGATAATGGGCAATTTAAATTAGATGGAACTAGCACTACTATTATGATGCATAATGTATGAAATTGACTTCAAATAATTGACGATGTTCATTCGTCGTAGAAATTTATTTCGTTTAAACATGTGCTAGGGTCACAGGATGTCCCTCATTCTGTCTTGTTCTGACATCCACGTATCGATCTACTAAGCAAGTTTCTCGGCACATGAATCCTTTGAATTACTGTGGCGCCCAGCAGCATTTCATTCCGTTATGAATATCGATATGATTAATATCATTCCTTATATTCATATTGTTATTGTCATCCTGATATTCATATAATTGTTGCCGCTGTCGGTTGTGGCGATATATTTGTTGCTGCTGTCGCAGTATTGAATAAGCATAAATCTTAAAGCTTTTGCCTAGAGATATTTGTTCCTGGAATTTGGTTTCTAAGTTCAAATGCCACTATGGTCTACTTTGATTTTTATTCATACTGTCTCGTAAATACTAAAGCACTTATCAAGACCCAGAGTCGATAGATTCGATGCAATTCGTGCCGAAATTAATTCTGCTATAGTGCCTATATTAAAAGCCGTGTAAATGTGCTAGAGCGACACACTCTTTAAAACTTCGAATGAAATTCTTCGTATTCTTCACAACTCTGAGTGAAACTATCTCCATTGCATCCGTCTATAGTCAATAATCTAATAGAAAAAAAAAACAGTCCGGTAGTAGGGTTAATACAAACCACTATTCATAATCCAAAATATAAAACTGTGTGCCTGTGCGAGAACAATAAAGATATTGATATAGATGTTTGATTGCATCTATTTTGATTCCGTTATTGTTGATGCTTTTCATGCCGTAGGCGTTGGTGTTGTTATTCATTGTCCTGGTAAAGCACGTCAAATTGTGATTCGGGTTTATGTTTTAAATTTTGTTACGACATTCCGTATGAGATTAATTATTTATTTCCACACATTATTTTTATATCAGGCACTGATTGTTCATTTCCACTTTTATTCTATGATAGGTAGTGAGAAAAGCATTTTCAACATGTAATTTTCTCTTTGCGACATTTTTTACATGATATCGACTGGACTTCGACTTGGACCCTAATAGAACAATGGCATTTATATACATAACGCACAAAAACTATAATGGATTATCAAAAAAAATAATAATAATACTCAAACTAAATATATCTGGTGTTTCTAACAGAAATTACAATCTATTATCAGTTTCTTTCTGGAATAGCTGACGACGGCAAAAAAACGGTGTACAGGTCTCGACATACACGTTCATAAGCACAGCACCCAGCCAGAACATAACCAGCTTCTTGTATATCACACATTCATGAGTAATTCTGATGTAAACACCAGATATTTTCTCCAATTTGGTCAAGGAAATACGTGAAGCAATTATACCTCATGTAATCAGGTGTCCTCATGCACTGTATGGGACATTCTCTTCTACATCGAACGAAACAAAATGTACGGTATAATTTACATGCTCTACAGATAGATGAGACTCTCCAGGAGGCTCATGCGTTGGGATACGTATATATTCCCCGATGTATATCACAGTATCAATATAATCACGGCAAAATGATTTAATACCGTTTAATGAAATTGAAGATGTAAGACTACTCTTAAATACCGGACGCTGTGTTACTACACGTATGTTAGCGAAAGCCATTTGCTGTCAAACGGGCTAGAAGGTTCTTAGAACGCTGCAGTAGCAGTAGAACATCTTATGCTATCGGATAACAAAAGTGCTGATGAAACTGTGCAGGTAAACAGACTGCACATTTCTGATACACAAGCACGACAAAATGGAAGCTAATTTTTGCTGTTATATGATTTTGCATGTCATTCTTTCCCTTCTAAGCTATCTATTTTGTCATTCGTATTTCTGTTGTTGAATCGTTTTACTGTTTCACTTACACTGTGGCTGTTACTGGCTGAAGCTAGTGTTCTTTCGTCAATTCGATCATTCAATTTTCAATTTTAATATCTCAGTACAGGCGGTGTCATTTTGCGTTTTATCTTGTTCTGCCACCTTCCTTATTTGGTATAATATTTACAGTGTTATACATTTTGCTTTGAAAACACGTTTCAAATTTTCTATCTAAAACTGGTGGGTTATATTTATTCTCTTTAGAAAAGAAATAGAATATATAAACCCTGGTGTGGCCCATGAATTGATTGTGCTCACAACTTACACTAGATTAACTTATATTTTGTGTAACTTTCTTATCACCCACTGGTATTCTTTGGACCGGAAATAGTCGATCTCCCTTTTCCCGCCATTACATTATCTTTCAGCAACACCCCTAGTCCTTACAGATGAAGTGATACCACCTTGAACATTTACACCATCAAATTCATTACCCTGTGGAATGAAGAATTTAGACGTTTTTGCCGTGAATTAAGATGGCGAGTTGGCACAGACGTTTGCCTATCGGGCACGATTTTACTTGCAATTCCAGTTTTTTTACATTCTGATTTCAAATTCAGCTGAGGTCGACGTTGCCTTTCCTCCTTCCAGAATCGATAAATTAAAATTCCTGTCGAACAATGGAGTCCATGTAATTGACTGCTTCTCTAAACATCACTGGTGTAGCGGCAAAATGAGAAAATATATTTACACCAAATGAACAATCTCCTATACATTTTTGGGAAGGAGGGCTGTGTTTTGCTATATCAGTATTGCTTTGGATTTGGACTCATATTTTGTTTGTTTCCTTCCTTTTGCGTTAAGCTTATTTGCTCTGTAGATTATTTAGAATATGGTACTATTTGAATTATACTCTTTGGCAATTCATTATGTTTCAGTTGTGCCTGTGTGAGTTGTTTTATGGTGCACGCCTAGACAAATGATTCTCTGATATATTAAAAAAAAACTTCATGTTCTAGCAGTTTCTTGAACTTCTAACTGTAATACAAAGTACAACTTCAAATGTTTCCTCGATAATTTAATAAAGAGACGTGTTAGTATTATATACAGAATTATTTAGAAGTTTCCTGTTATATGCGCAGCGATTTATTTTCATTATATTTAGATTCATTATGCTTCTTTGCGTATTGGCACTGCGAATAGAGATTTATCTATAATCGTATTGATTTTTGTTAACTAGCCAAGAGACATTTCATGTTAACTGAACTCAAGTGTTATCAATTGGCGTCGTCCATTATATTATAAAGACGGATGTTGCTCCATGACGCGGTAAAAATAGACGCAAGAATCATTAAACTACATACCATAAAGTATTTTACAATGTGTCCCACCTGTGAAAGCTCCGCTTAACTAAGCACTAACATGGTGCAGCGTTGTAAACGATGTTCTGATTTAAAGTAACTTGATATTACGACAGTCAACAAAAATCACTTTTAAAATATACACAATCAAATCTTTAACGTTACTTGTGTGCTCTGCACTAATAAGAGAGAAGATGTAATAAATTACAGAACTTGATAGTTTGCAACCAAAGAACACGAAAACAGACCGAGTGCCTGAGATTAGATATAATACTTGTAATATTAAGCTGATGATTGACTTTATATTAATGATTCAGCTAGTGTGCTAAAGAAACAGTCTCTGGTAAATAGGATGTTCAAATGAATGCATATACACACAAAACAATATCCATAGAGAGATTTATACTTTCATACATATACCACATATATATATATATACATTAATATATCTGTGCGTGTGTGTGTGTGAGCCTGTGTGTGAGTGAACCTGTGTGTGTGTGTGTGTGTGTGTGTGAGCCTATGTGTGCGTGTGTGAGCCTATGTGTGTGTGTGAGCCTCTGTGTGTGTGTGTGTGAGCATGTGTGTGTGTAGAAGAATACATGCATTCATATATACATAAGTACATACATATGCCTCATCGGCTTTCCATCGAAAGAAGACGTTGCCTGATCTTGTCCAGCAATCATCTCTGGAAAGTATGCATGTGGGCCTCAAGGCCTGCTATTGACCTTCAGGTGATCTGCTGCAGATGACGCTAATTGATGAAATGAAGAAATGAAGCTTCTCATGTGCTCTTTCGTATTATTTTTCTATTTTCCTCAGTAGCAAGAATTACTAGTTTTAGCGGTCAGTGGCATTTATCGCACGCCGCAAGGACGTCTCCTCCTAGGAACCTGAGGAGTTTCCAGATTTCTTCATTTGTCTCTTCAGCACATCCCAGTTTCGCAAAATATAGCCACCACTATCTCACCTGCCCTGAGGCAGAAAACTACCTTTGGGATCCAGCTGCACTTCATCAAGCAAACATGTGTTTTTCTACAATACTTCGATGAGGGCCACTACACTAAATGCACCAGAGATGCGCAGGACGTGTATACTAGGAATGCGATCCGATCGTCTAATAATCTGCATGGAATGCAGATGACGAAGGTGGACTCATATCAGGTGCACGTTCCATGTTGTAGAAGAGACATGGGTGCACAGTAGCACTGTAAATCTGTATCTTTGTACTGCGGCAATGTCATAGATGCTCGTTTGTTCTACTTTCGAGGAGAGGAAAAATACTGAAGAAGAAGCAAAAAGATAGCAACACAAAGCCCGACATATCCAGCCAACACAACCGCCCTTCCTGCTATGTGATCAGGGTGGTCCGACATTGTCCTATTCCTGACATGGCCGTCTGAGTCATGTCAGGTTTAAGCATCATGGAGGCACCATATGACCCAAACTCGTACAAGTGTGGTGCCGGCGACGATGACGATAATAACACTGAAGAATATAAGTGCTTCAACATGTACGAAGCCGTAATACGGGAAGATGCGATAACATAGAGCTGACACTCAGGGGAACAACATTGACGCAATTATGTGTTTGTAGGACACTGTAAATACACACATACGAAATCTAATTTAAACCGTAGATTCGACAGTGAGGTTGCTCCTTCGTGTTACACAGATATAAACGCCGTTTGTGTTATTATTATATATAAAAATCTATAATTAGGTATGAATGTATGTATGTATGTATGTATATATAT
>NC_068999.1:18018786-18019657 GCF_001194135.2 Octopus bimaculoides | reverse complement strand
TATATATACATGTGTGTGTGTGTGTGTATATATATATATGTATATGTGTATATGTGTGCGTATATATATATATATATATATATATATATGTATGTATGTATGTGTATATGGATAGTTTTAAGTGTGTTAATCTGGCGTTTTGTGTTTGCATTAACCATCTCAATTTATGAGTCAGTCAAATCTTGTCTCGTATAACAAAATAACTCGAAACATAGATATTGTCGACTACAGTCCTTGGAGAAAAAAAAAACAAGATATGATGTAGTCCACTGACTAAATCCAGTAAAATTGAAGTACAACGCAAAAATTGGAAGATATTAATGTAATAATATAAACGACTTCAGCAAAGATAATGATATTAGCAAGTTTGTTTCTTAAAAGGTGTTAACAGATAACGTGTTGCCTTACAAAATGTTCTCTTTCTAGAGAAATGTTACGTAATTTTCTTTTCACATTAGCTGGTAAATCGTGAAAACAAACATACCATCAAAGTAAGATTTTTAACGGACAAAATTGAATTAATGATGACGCACAGTTTTTTGAACTAAGATTTTGTAATGCTTTTAAATTCTGGCAATTTCTCAGAGTAATTGATACTAAAATTTTCTGTCATATTGGATCCATAAGCACCGTTAGATGAATATAATGGCCTGATGTTTCATACATTTAATAATAATCACATACGATGAAAGGAAACGGTAGCTGATATGGTTACAAACACCGAACAAATTACGTAAATGAAAAGAATATATCAATGCATTACATAACGTACATCTGCTAGCGTAATCCTTTACTACTCTGTCTGTCTTTCTCTCTCCCTCTCTCTCTTTCTCGCTCTCTCTCTCTCTCTCTCTGTATATATATATATATA
>NC_068999.1:18016090-18018776 GCF_001194135.2 Octopus bimaculoides | reverse complement strand
GGTATTTCTATCTTTTTAATGCTAATAAAGATGTGAAAAGGCGGCGAGCTAGTAGAATCGTTAGCACGTCGGGTGAAATGCATATCGGTATTTTTCTCCATTAGTGGGGTTGAAAATTAGAGAGTTACTGAGCGCAACTAAGGCATGTTTCCCTCGAAATCACTAATGATTTCATGAATCTCCCAGCATCCTACACTTTTGCCAATGTAGTATATTCACGCATATTTTGAATTATAATATTTGCATTTTGGCTGATATTGGTTTCCGTATTAAATTCGATGGAGAGTAATTGTTCTGTGATACCAAGAAGCTACAGCAATAACGGATTTATCCATATTTTGTTGCCTCTTTTGCAATGCAGTACTTATAATTTTCCAACAGATATTTGGTAATTTTTAAAGAAATGTTTCCTTTCTCTTATCTATGATTATAACTTTTTTTATATTTGCTTCAATTGGCTTTTGATCATGGCTTAATATTTCATTGCATTTTATTTCAAATAATAACATTTATAATGTACACACAAACGTAGAACAGTGCTAGCTATAATGATTTGGTCTCAGAATTTTCTGATAAGAGAACTTGTAGGATAGAAAAATGGATATCACTAAGAATTTCTACTGCGGACTAGCAACTACTACCGTTTAACTTGAATTGATTTCATCATTGGCAAAAACACTTCACTCGGACATTTAGTACTACAAGAAATCTTCATTCGAATTTTGAAATCAGAATGCCAGGTGCTTTCTTTCACATCTGTTTTCAAATCTCAATATCGCTTCAGAGACGTTTCTCAAACAGAATATCTTACAGTTGGTGCCGTTCTATATTTGCATATACTGTACTTTATAAATGTCAGACATATATGTATTCTTTTTCTTTTTAGATATTCATTTTCTAATGCTGTTTCGAATGCACATAGCTATTTCATTTTACCCTCATCATATACCGAATAGGTTAGCATGTGTGTGCGTTCGTTATTAAGTAGATCAGGTCAAAACATGTGTGTGACCATCTACCAATATCTATTTAACTGTGTTCTAACACAAACATCTCCAAAGGGAAGGGTTTTTTTCATTTTCGTTTCTGAGACAACGTATGGCAACTAGCGCCATTCAACATTTGTATATACATCATAAATGCTATACACATCGGTATTTTAATCTAATGCTCTTTCAAGTGGGAATATTGATTTCGTTTCATTTTTTTCTTTTATTTACAGTTATTTTTTCTTTATTTTATTTAGATTTTTTCATTATTCTCATTTTTCACTATCAAAACCATGTGACACGTTTAATACTTCAATAAAATAATTTTTTTCAGTTTTTGTAATATTTTATAACACCTAAAACCATTTCCTTTCATTTTATATCAATAAAATGTTGTTAAACTTTCATCTTCTTCCATTGTAAACATAAAGTTCTGGTTGTCAATTATGGTGAAATATCATAGGGTGCCAAATGCTCGCTGCAATACTGGTTAAATTTACTCAGTTACGGAAATTGTATATCATTAACTCAACCATGTCTTCTACAATTTACACGTGATTATTTTCTTCCGAAATACATACTCAGCCATCAATGACTTTTCACCAAATTTTCATTGATTTTAGTTAAGCCAACCTAATTTCTAATTTAAAAAATCACTACAATTGGTATCGAATGAATAGTGCTCGGTCGGATTTTCCCTGAAATTATGCATGGAAAATTAAAGATGATTATATCTACTTTACTCTTTTAGTAGTTTCTATCATCGAAGTGTCAGATTATTTTGTATTATTTATTGCAGTAGTGATTTAATACCCACATCTACGTATGTTATCAGTTTAGGAATGATGAAAGTGAAACTGGGTGGAATAGAATGAGATCAAAATTAGTTAACCAACCAAATAAGATGAGTTATGACTTACTCCTGTATTTAAAGGCCAGCCAGCAGCATTCCGAGTACCAAGTCCAACTACCTATTATAAGCCAAAGACTAACGTCCCTCTATAGATGAACTAATGTTTGAAAACTAATATTATGCATGACATATTTGAAAACTAATATTATGCATGACATATTTTACCCCAATGCCATTCTCAATAATATAATTAAGAAATAACACAACGTGCAATAGTGTTAAGCTTGATAAATAGCAAAAGCCATATCTTCCGACTAAGTAACTACCTATGTCGTCAGGGTGTCACCGGGAAGTAGCTGCCCGGCCAAAAACGTTTAGACATTATCTAGTGGACGACAGGAACGGTATTTTGAACGGAGCTGTCTGTGTGTGGAGGTGCATAGTTCATATCATTACTATGCTCTTTAAATGCTTTAATATATCTGACTGGTAACGACTGGATTTCCAGAATGTGTAAATGTAGACATGAACAGACTCTATTTACATTATTTACATTATTTATACTCGACAAACAAAATGTTCATAGTCTTTTCTCCTCTATCACAAATCATTATACCAGGTCTATTATTTTTACCTTTTATACAGGTTTTCTCCACCAGTAATCCTTTGTTTAATATGACTAGCTATGTCTTCTACCATAGTACGGTATCCCAGTACTATGTTTGTTGTGAACACGTTTCGGCTGATACATCTTCCAGCCTTCTACAGGTGTCTTGGAGAAATTTAGAAACTGAGTTCTTATTCCTAAGGTAATTTTCGATGTTATTATTATTATTATTATTAT
>NC_068999.1:18013196-18015413 GCF_001194135.2 Octopus bimaculoides | reverse complement strand
GTTAGAAACCGATTCTTTCTCTTTTGGTAAGAAATCTTGAAATAAACTGAGTAATGACATACATAAATACATACATACATACACGCATATATAGATCAAAGTAATAAGAACCCGTACTATGGTAGAAGACATAGCTAGTCATATTAAACAAAGGATTACTGGTGGAGAAAACCTGTATAAAAGGTAAAAATAATAGACCTGGTATAATGATTTGTGATAGAGGAGAAAAGACTATGAACAGCTGTATAAATCAGTTGGCCATCGGATGTTAACATAAAACTAACGTCCAACGTAAAAGTAAATAGCTACAGCTGCTCTATCCAGATTACAAATTTCAGTTTATACCAGTAATTCTTGGTTCACTGGGATACCACTATTTAGAAAATAGGCTTCCCAAAACCACAAAGTAAAAGCTGATTCGAAGACTACAGAGCCTCTGCATACATGTTCTGTAGCGTAGCAATTTCAAAACTGCAATTGTTTGCTCTTTTGTTAATCAGGTAGACATAATCGATATAACAATGTATCCGAAATAGGGAGAAAAAAGAAATAAAGATATAAGATTTCCACTTTCAAATGACATATGAAATAGAAAAATTGAGTACGTATCAAGTTACAAGCAAAAGAAAATATATAGTTACTTATGGCGGACCCTGTATATATAGAATTACTATTCTTATTATGATAAGAATAATACTTCCTTGTCATCATGGTCTTAACTCCGAAATGCCAATTTGGAGTTAAATGCCAGCCGACAAATTCAATGATTCATTTTATTAACATGAAATTGAAAACACCCAAGAAACATTTGGAATTTTGAAATTTCTTAACGGTATAGAAAGAAAATTTAATGTTTTATTATGGCATTGAAAATATTTCCTTTTCGTATATGTATTGCCCCTTCTCTTTCTCTGTTCAAATTTAACACTCGAAGTACGGATCAAAAATGTTGTGACAACCACTATTTATTGTGTTCACGTTGTCGAAAGCATTTCTTTGATATAAACTGATCAGGACCCCCGCTCGAGTCAGGTTCCTTACCCGTCTACATTATGACGTAAAGTACGGGTTTCAGATTATTGTGATTCGATCTCATCTAGGTAGCATACACCTGCGCATTACTAATCAATATACAGACAACACGCTCTAATCTCTTTGCTAATGTCTTGGCCAAAATGTTTCAATGTTTCAATCTTCATATCCTTGAGGGAGGACGCGTTACAGCTCTTCTGCTCATAGAATTAGAGATTATCTTGCTCTGCTGCCAGTTGTGATAGATAACAGCTAAGGTGATGGCACACCATCGTAAAACTTGTAAAGAGAGAAATCATTCAAACAAGCCATTTGTACTCCGTGCACGAATTCAATGATTTTGTTTTTCAACATCCGTTGTCGGGTTTCCACCATATTCAACTGACGGAGATGTGACAAGCAGCAACCTGTCACTCGATGAACCTGCCTGTGACCTGAATGACTCCCCCTCCTGGTGACCTCGACATCAGCCACTGAGTTCATCAATGTCTTCCTTTTTAGATCTCTGAAGGTCCTAATAAACTTGGCCCTCAGCTCGTCCTTCATGTTGCTGCCGCGTGTAGGACCTCAGTGCAGCTATTCGGTCGACCCTGGGTTTCACCACCGCGCTTGTTCAGAACACGATGTAGTGTTGGTGCTCAGCCTAGTGTTCTCGGAGTAGACATGCAGAGGATGATATCACCTTCACTGCTGACAATACCGAAGAACATAATTATCGCTGGAAATTTCGTCTACATGATTCTGGTCGAGTCCTGGATGATACAGCGAACCACCTGTTGTTCTGGGAGTTGATCTTATATTTGCTGATCTTCCTCTTTTTGGAGGAAAGCCACAGCATGTCTGGCTCCAGCTTGTGTTTCAATTTGTTGATCAGCTTCTTGGTGTGATTGAGCCCCTTTTCCAGCATTACCTTGGACAGAACATGTCGCATCCTCAACTTGTGTGTAAAGTAGCGAATGTTTTCATATACCAACTTCGAGATGTACTGCCTAGCGTGTAACATCAACCATTCACTCGTTGCGATGATCGTTGATGAACTCCTGGATTTCAGCAACGGATTCTAGCCTTCTGATGGCATCAGACTTTCGATTTTTGGGTTTTCCTCTCTGCTGTCACCTTGTAGGCGAATCCTAAATCTTCAAGTTCCTCTCTGATCTTTTCCATCATTCTTCTGTTGACACTCAG
>NC_068999.1:18006985-18013186 GCF_001194135.2 Octopus bimaculoides | reverse complement strand
TCCACAAATTAAGGCTTCAAACTGGTGCGAATCAAAATTTTCGATAGTCCCTTATTCACAAAACAGCAACAAAAGTAAAAGTGGGTATTGCTTTTTTTTTTCTTTTTTTTAAAAAAAAAGACCAATCATCAAAGTAGAAACAAAATATGCATAAAATTAGCGGTTTAAAATTGCAAACGAGTATTATCAGAAACCTGTCTGAATATTTGATAGTTGAAGCCAACACTTTCTCATTTGATATATTCTTGCAATGCATATTTCACAAAAACAAAATCGGGAGTGTGTTATTGCAGAATAAGACATAGTTGTATATAGCAGATGTAGATGAATGCCTGTTATTTAAACACATTGCCGCGAGTTAACTGAAGATTATTTAATCGAGCGTCAGCCTGCAGACCGTCGTTTCTCTCCAATATTACATTTTACCATATTCGAGCTTCCAACGATAAATTTATTTGTGTATTAACACAAGTACGCTTACCAAAAGAAGATACATATTCCTCTCTATCTGAACGCTTTGAATCAAATGTCTATAACATGAACCCCGGAGTGGTGCTGTGCGATAGACTAATTTTATATTATATATGCTTCTTAATAAATGGAAAAACGGTAGTAAGATTTATTTTTAGAATTACATTTATTTAAGCCTTTGGTCGCAGTTATGGTTGAAATTTTATAATGCTCTTAACCACAATATATGATAAAGACTGAGAGAAAACGTTTCCTAAGACAGTATAATATGTGCGTTTGTGCATGTTTAAGCATGTATGTATATAACGATTGATACAGAAGTAGATAAATAAATATACGTACGAGATTGCACATAGACACAACGATATAATCAGACTCCCGACACGCACCGCAGACTCATATACATACACTATATTTGAATACTGTATTAGTATGTATGATTTCGTATGTCTGTTAAATCATGTATACGTGTATATATTTAACTGAGTTAAATTGGGACGTAAATTGCAGCGAGTAAACTTGTCACTGATGAACATATTATTGCCCAGGTTGTACATAAGTGTATAACTATGAATACATATTTATATATAGTGACAGATATTCAATTATGCATATGTGACCCTTGCCTATTTCATAAATTGAAAATATTATCTACATCTGAGTGATTTAAAGCATTTCAATGCATGCCTGTTAACAATTAGAAGAACAATGATATTTAAAAGCAAAGAAGAAGAAAATAGATGTAGGCACAAACGGGTTTTGAAACATTATAATGGAAAGGTGCGTATCATTTGCTTGTAGAATTTATTTTACTCGCAAAAAGATGAAGCTGCGATGATCCAGACCAAAATGTTTCCGACCGCTGTTTCAATATCTTATGTAACAGTACATTCGAGATTTTAACATTCTTTTGAGTGTATATAAATCAATATATTATAGTACATTATAAAGTATATATAATATAGTATAGTATTTTACTGAATGCACTCATATTTAAACCATAGTGGAATTTATGTATACAGAAAGAGTTGTAAGAACGTTAATCTATAAATATGTTACATATTTGTAATGTAAATCCGTAATAATATGAAGCTCTTAAAGGGAACATAAAACATTTAACTATTAAAAAAACTGTTTAGATTGTATTTAAACCTCTTTTACGAATCTCGATTGCAGTTGACTGAGCAAACGTAGGAAAATTAGGCAAAACAAAGAGAATTCGCAAAGTATTTGGCAAAACCAAAGAAAACACAACTAACATTCATTGAACGATGCAACACTTGGAAAGTAAAGTGTTATTATCATACAAGGCAGATCTGTTTTAAACGAAATAGAAGTAATCAAAATAAACGTCAAAAATCTGAAAGGAAAGCAATTGGCATTAGCTGACCCAGCAATGAAATATTGATATGCCGATAACAATTAGACATGCCTAAAACAAAATACAACAATGGAACTCGATCGATGTATAATTAATAACGCTATAACGCCTTGTGGGAACCTAATTCTGTAATTGCTGAACTATTTACGAGTTTGAGGGGAAGGTGTTATTTTCTCATATATTTTGTTTTATTATCTTCGTTTTTGTTTTTATTCATTTTAGCGATTTTCGTAATGAGATTATTATATGACATTATTTATATTTTATACGAATCCATCTCAAAAGAAATGAAGTCAAAAATAAGGTGTTCTCTCTATCACACCTGTTAGATAATAGCTAAAAAAATTAACTAAAATAATTAACAAACTTCTACTCATTTGCACTGAAAGAAATGGTACTCCACATAATGTGGCTTTAATTTTTTTAACCGAAACATGTTATATTTGGAATGTTAATACGCTCAGGTTAATTCTTAAAGGAAATCTCCTGATACACTACATAAATAAAAGCAAATGTACCTCATCTGGTATCAGATTCATGGTATCGCTTTCAGTTTCACTGCGCGGTAACTCGGGGATGTCATTTAACTATATCCCCTGGGCGAGGAATACGTTGTGAGTGACTATGGTAAACAGAAACTGTGAGGAAGTCGATCGTATGTATATGTTTGCTTGTGTTTGCGTGTGCGTATGTATGTGTGTGCGTCTGTGAGCTTGCGTGTGTGTTATGTTTAT
The DNA here is from genome assembly GCF_001194135.2 of Octopus bimaculoides. Lineage (NCBI taxonomy): Eukaryota > Metazoa > Mollusca > Cephalopoda > Octopoda > Octopodidae > Octopus > Octopus bimaculoides. The sequence goes on along the minus strand of NC_068999.1, from coordinate 18,010,600 downwards.
CTCTCATTGCCTTTTGACTAGTGGTGTTGGTTGTTTATGTTTCCATACTTTGGCGAAAAGGAGCGACAGAAGAACTTATGCATCACAAGAGAAGTACTGGACTTATTTTTGGAATTTAATGAATTAAAATTTGAAACTATCATAGAAACAGAATGTTAAAAGTAAAATTGATGGTATATCATGTAATAGAGTTTGTTAAATCTTTGTATTTCCGGTGAACATTTCTGTATCTCCTTAGTATGATACAAAGGACTGCTATATAAATTGGCTACGAATTTCGTAGGAGGGGATAAGTCAATTAGATCAACCCCAGTGCTCGATTGATACTTTTTTTCTGACCTCAAAAGCATGACACTTTAAGTCGATATTTGCGGAATCCGAACTCAGAAAATAAAGACGTTCGGAATGCTATAGTTCTATATTTAAGAGACGAGGAATTATGTACATTATTTACATTATTTACATTTCCCATATATTTGTCCTCATCTTGTTTGTTATTATCACAAATAAAGGGTTTATCTTCCAAGGGCATTTAATCTGACGTAGTTGACACATTAGAGGATGACGCCCCAGCTTTATAACAGCGCAAAAGAGGGTAACTGAATTGAGGAGGGGATGGGAGCGTTTTAAACAGGACCCAATGTCTCGTCGTTCTGCAACAGCCACCAAAGAGGAATACATTGACGATGGGTAACTGGCGATTGGTTATAAATCAAATATCCAATGCGCGATGCTAATAACGCATGAGTGACCATGGGATTGCACCAAGAATATTCTCCCCTGAGGCACAAGCCGGGTAAGGTTGTTTATGGAAAAGCAGCAATCAACCATGCATACCAGCCTCCTCTCTCCATGCCACCGATGTTATCCAAGAAAAAGCAAAGGCCGATTGGCACTAGTGACGTCGTAACTCATTTCTATTACTGAGTGAACTGGAGCAGCGTAAAATAAAATGTCTTGCTCAAGAAAACAACCCACTGCACGGTTTGGGAATTGAACTCGCTATCGCATTATTGTGAGCCCGAAGCTCTAACCACTAAGCTTAACGCTTTCAGGCAAACAAGCATATGTATCAAGTTCATGAAGAAATCTAAGATGATTTTTATTTCCAATCATTTTTCTCACACAATTTTATTGATAAACTACGTCTTATACAGTTCACATCATCCAAAAAAGTTTCTTAATTTATTTATAATATATTTTGAAAGGCGCAAGATATACCTGATTATTTCCTTTTGTATCTTGTATGAGAGAATTCTAACTGCTACATAAAATCATTTACTTTTGTACGCACTTAATAGATTTCAAAATAACGAAGTTCTCATTGTTATAAGATTCAGCAGACACCTAAGCGTACACATTATCACTCTACTTAGTATTAAACCTTTGCAGCACCTTCATGAAATTATATTCGTGTTAGCTACATTATGGTAATATTTACGTATTGAATCACCTCTCTACTTACTAAATAAGAATATTTGGCCTAGATAAGATCAACTGGAGCACAACAATGATGATTTATACGTTGGAATATACAGTATATAATGTAAACATTCAATCTCAATACGATGTGGTAGATTCGGAAATGATGTACGAATATATCCTGCCTGTAGCTCTTGTATGTTCTTAGCACTTGCATTTCGGAGATTTCAGGCGTCTGAGACAACTTGATGACTCTTGATCTTATTGTGTGATTCCCCAGTCAAACTTTTCCATGATATTTTGTATTTAAATAGTCTCTGGCATTTGTTTATAGAAATCAGCAAATTATTTATGATGCGTGCTGATGTCGGCGAAACTATCAAAATCCAGGAGGTATATTGAAAACTGCGAAATCCAAGCAATAATATTTCTATTCATTCTCAGTTTGAACATAAGTGGTGGTGGGGTCGATCATGTTTGAGGAATACCTCCCCACTTTAGGAGTAATTTGTTCGTAAAATGTTACAACATATAATCGAATTTGCCACCGCGTTTTGAGAATGAACAGATACCTTATTATTTCGAATCCTGCAGAACTTGCATACACCATATGAATTATTGGAAACACTAGTCCTGAATATATATGAGGTGATTGCCTCATTTCGAACATTGTTTATAATACCCATGTCGTCTGTTGGCTGACAAACCAACAACAAATATTTCAACAGCAAATTATTAATGTAGAATATACTTCGTTACAAATGATTGCTTTTATCACATTGCTGTGCTTGTTTTCTTATTCATACTCGTACTTACGGATTTCATAGTGCAATATTTTCTAAATTCTCATCATATCTAGATACATAATAAAAATATTGTTAAGTAAATACCAAAGTTCATTATATCTCGGATAACATTTCAAATTGAATATTGCGCTAAACAATTGTTCATATTGTAAAACAACATAACATCATAAAATAGCCGTTATACAATGAACAAACTAATAATTCAATGAGAGTAAAGGAAAAACCAAGACAAAATAATATAAAATGTATTGTAAAATATGATGAAAATATGATCGAACTTTCAACATATGCTTCAGACTTCAAGAAATATATATTAATAGTAATTCGATTAGATGCCCGGAAATTTCCACTGTATAAATTGTATAAATCAATTAGTATCTTTTTGAAAATGTAATTCAGATATATCAGTTAAAACATTAGCATTTATGAAACACATGCTACGACTTCTCAATATAACAATTGCAAACTAAAATTGATCGAACAAACTTATAAGATTTCTCACTGTGAGGTAAGTGTTGTTTACTGGTATACTAAATACACGAATACACACATACACGTGTTTGCATATATATAGTACATTCACAATGTTACTAATTGATCTACATAATTTATCGAGTCAAAATTTCCTGGTATCTAATGGAACTACTCTCTATTCTTATATATTTCATGAAGTCTGAAGTACATGTAGAACGTTCAAAGTATGACACGTTTAATTGCATCTCCATATTATTGCTTCGTTCCGAAGTATATTTGAACATTTCTCTTTTAGAATCGTTAAATTAATTTTGTGTTCATTGTATAACAATTGTTTCCTGTTGTTTTATAATGTAATCATATTTTAATATAGTATGTCTTTTACCATTTCATCTAGATGCAATGAACTTTGAATTAAATTGTAACAAACGCTTGTAAAATGAGTATAACGCTCAGACAACGGCAAGGTGGAGCAACCATTCTCGTATATATTGTACATAATAACACTTAACAATACACATACGTGTATACACACACACACACGCATGCACAGACACGCACGTGCGCACAAAAACACAGACACACAGTGTTTTAAAGTAGGTCATTTGTGCTTGCATCAAATAGCAGCTCTTAACAATGATATTCAAGAACACATAGGAGGGTGCTGAAAAATTCCTGGCTTTTAGTGTATAGCAGAAGCCCTGCTTGGAGGTCCAAATTTAATAGATGTTTTATAGAACAAAAAAAAAATGTCAAGGACTGCTGCAATAAGTGTGTGAATCTGAGAAGGAAGTGTGCTAAATAAAATTATAATTAACTGATCCTCCTGTATTTTCTTTTCCCCAAAGCCCAAATGAACTTTACAGCATCCCACACGCGTATATATATACATATATATATATATATATATATA
>NC_068999.1:18005041-18006857 GCF_001194135.2 Octopus bimaculoides | reverse complement strand
CATAACATCATCATCATCATCATATCTCCAGGGTTATTTCTTTTTTTTATATGTATGTGTGTGTGTGTGTGTGTGTGTGTGTGAGTGTGAATGTGTGTGTGTGTGTGTGCGTGGGTGTCTGTGTGTCTCTGTGTGTCTCTGTGTGTCCGTGTGGATAAATTTATATGTGTGCATGTGCATACAGAGAGAGAGAGTGAGATAGAGAGAGTGAGATAGAGAGAGCGAGGGAGAGAGAGCGAGGGAGAGAAGGCGAGGGAGAGAGTGAGGGATAGAGAGCGAGAGAGAGAGAGCGAGAGAGAGAGATCGAGAGAGAGAGAGCGACATATATATGTATCTCTCTCACTTTCGCTCTCTGTATCCACACATATGTGGATCATTGGCGATATATTTTTCCACCGTCTCCGTTTTCTCTTGGACTTTCCTCCGTCTCCTGTAACTAACGAAGAGCTCTGCTCGAAATGTAAAACTACCTTGCTTTCCTTCCATGAAAATCCTCTAATACTTTCCATGTAAAACATACTCGCGTTGTTGATTTTTCTTGCTGGGTTTGTTTTGGGAGATTATATATATATATATATATATATATATAAAGTCAAAGAGTGAGAGGCAAATAGATACATGGACTATTAAAAATGACTGTGTGCAGTCACAGATACCGGAAGTATATTAGTAATTGAGAAATAGTCCAATTACGTCTACAATTTCTAATATTTAAAAATATTGCTGAAAATAGTAGATAAATCGATATTTATAATGAATTAGTCAAGGTTTTGAATTTTTAGTATTTGCATTTTCATGTTGTAAGAATAATTAAATTTTGCTAATTGGCTTCTCTCCTGTTTATATATATATAAAAACAAATATTGTTTCGAGCTTTTCTTTGTTTCAATCGTGCTTTTTGTGTATGAACCTATAGAGAGTATATCATATATCTACATATATGTCTGCATTGTGCTGTTTTCTCTGCAATTTATTCGTTATCCGCACTTTCGCTGTAACATATCCTATCGTCTCACTGCCTACTGCCCATGCGAGCTTTTAGTAAGTACTATTGTCATCACGTGATCAAAGTTTGAGCCTGATCGCGCAATGTTTCCTTCTCCAAAATGGGTGCCAAGAGAGCTTGGTGCAGAGCACAAGCGCAACGTTTGTTCGATATCTCTACACGAATTTTTGAGCAGAATATTCATAGGAGATGAAACGTGGGTCTATCATTATGAGGCGGAATCCAAAGTACAGAGTATGGTGTGGGAATATCCTGGCTTACAAACGACGAAGAAATTTAAGACTCAGTCTTCCGTAGCAAAAGTGATGCTAAAGCTTCTTTGGGACTCGAACAAGCCTATACTGGTAGACTACCGGGAAAAGGGGTTTACGATCAACAGAGCGAGTTACTGTGATTTACTGGCAAACAAGCTGAAGCTAGCAATTTGCACCAAGTGTCGAAGCCTATTGTCAAAGGAAATGTTCTTGTAGCATGACAATTAAAGCCAACACATGGTCACCCACACCGATGAAACCATTAACAAATTGTGCCAGAAGACGTTGATGAATTTCCGCACCTGTCACATAACAATGTCTCATCAGAGAAATCATATCACTGCCCTCTATTCTTCTCTGGTGCACGTTGCTAAGGCTGAAAGAAAATGGCGTGATCAGGGTCAGATTTCGACCACCCGACCACAATTGTACAAATTATAAGCTCGCATGCGCAGTAGGTAGTAGGACATTGATAAAGATACGTTATGGGGAAGTGCGATAATTGTTGACTTTCCACCCGTGTGTGTGTCTTTGGATATATATATATATATATATA
>NC_068999.1:17998158-18003158 GCF_001194135.2 Octopus bimaculoides | reverse complement strand
ACATCGCTCTGTTATGAGACCGGGTGGCGTCTTCATTTGTTCGCGGGACCTGATAGAATATACAGCCAAATCCCCTTACTTTCATGCACTTAATCTCTTATAAATGATAAATAAAATGTATATTCGATAACATATTACTCTCTCTTTGTTCATATATATATATATATATATATAAATATACGTCACCAATAATATATAAAATATACAGTAAGTTCATATTGGGAATGAATAATTTACACATTCGCTTTATCAGATATTATTGACGTTAACAAATAGCAAGAAAATCCAGTAAAAAAGTTTCAGCTAACCTGCTCCACTCAATGTCACATGTACTAACATCTGTTTAAAATCTACCTGTGCTATGGCAGTCATCCTAAAAGTACAGAAGAAGCGTCTATAATGAAAACGATGTGCCCAAATCAGCTTTCACATCGTTTTATAAAAGAAAGACCACATATCTTACTCAATATTTGATACTCCTACTGTTTATATATACATCTGTTGTATCAAAGATTGAGTGTGGCTAGACACAGAAACATAATTTTCCTCAAGGGTGAATAGCTTTCGAAATTTAGATTGCACTTATAAAGATTGTCACATAAAATTTATAAGGAAATATTTTTTTCTCTATTATATTAAGCTGAATTTGAATGAAACATTAATTTCATATAATTTTCTTACTTTACCATAGAAATCATTTACTCTGCTTCCATAGCTCTATCGCAGTTCCAATTCTAGAATAAGCAGCCAACATGCACCTCAAAACATTTTCTATTCTGCCTTAAAAATATGATCCATAATTGAACATCATAGATACTCATAACGTGCCGATATGTTTATATTTCAAAAAACTATTTGGTTATTTTACTTCCCTAATGACTACTGGACGTATCAGCCGCGACAGCAACAATAACAACATTAAAAGCGACTGGAAAGACAAAGCAAAAGTAAATTATTCAGTTTCAATTTCGGTGAATGTCTCCATGTAAACGTATTCTTGAACGTGCAAGCTTATAATCCCGATAGAAATGACTTCGTACATACTTGAAGATTCCTACGAGTTCAGAGATATGGTGCTTTTATATTGAATATAAATTCAGAAGATAATGTTCGTATCTTTGATACTGAGTTGTTGGAGCTGCAATAACGAATTGAAGTCGCAGACATCAAATATTTCTGTATATTGCTAGAAACCAATTGATGACACTTTCAAAATATCAGATTTTCATTTCAAGTGTCTGTGAAAGGATCAGTTGTGATCGAGAGCCTCAAGTGACTTGATTACAAATTGGAAGAAAAGAAAATTTAACTACCATTGTGCATTTATTTTCAACTAAGAAAGAGCGATTATAATTCTTTTCCATATCCATTAACATTTTAAAATCCTTATTTACTTAGTATTTCTTGTTTATTGCAAAACATTGATAACTGGTTGTCGGATATCATTAAGAGAAAAAAATTGAGATTTATGGTTTTCATGAAAACATAAACAATAGGTACATGCGTGGCTGTGAGGTAAGAAGCTTCCGTCTCAACTTCATGGTTCCGAGTTCAGTTCTACTGCGTAGTACGTTGGGCAGGTGTCTTCTATTATATATTTTGACCAACCAAAACCTTGTGATTGGATTTGGTAGACGGAAACTGAGAGAAACCTATCGGATACATATATCTGTGTATGTGTCTTTGTGTCTATGTTTGTCCCCACTGCCACTTGCCAACAGGCATTGTTGTGTTGACTTCCCTGCAATTAGAGGTTCGGTAAAAGGGAAGATAGAATATGTAGCAGGCTTAAAATTCCTGGTGTCGATTCGTTCGATTAAAAACTTCTGTAAGGTAGCGCTCTAGCATGGCCGGCTTCTAATCACTGAAGTTAGTAAAAAAGAGTCAAATAAGTTTATATGGCTATAAGAATGGATTGCTATTCAATTCATCTAATTTCCACATAATTTCATTGAAATTATTTGCCTTTTCATTCTATATGTGTTATATCGTAGCAGCCGCTTCATGCTATGCAAATTTAATGATGTGGAAATTTTACACAGCATCTAAACTCCACATTCTTCTGATAATTTGCAAACAATCCTATTTTCTTACCTTGGGGAGGGCAAGACAAAAAGCAATCTGGCAGATCAGAGAGGATAGCGTCTATGTGATGGAATTAAGGAAAATAATTTCTCATAATACGGATGCCTGAGATTTTAGTTATGCTTGTAATAGTACTAAACGGCATAACAGTTAACTGCAGAATTGGGATTCACAATTTCTTTTTTAACTACTAAAGAGAAATAATCCTTATAGGCAATTATTCTACAATAGTTCCTTACTCGAAGAGACTCGATAAAACTTGCTTTTATTTAGGAAAGAACGCCTGTAAATATTACGATATGAATTCTACATTCTCAATCGCTATAATTTTATACGATAAATGGTCGATGTTTCATCTTTCCCTAAAGGAAAGCAATTGAACCTACCATTTGTAGATCTCAAATGAATTGAGTATATTTCACTAAAACTATCTAAGGGATCAAATTCAATTTACTCCACTAGTATCCATTAATTAAGAAGTGTTTGTAGGTAAACTGCTATATAAATATATCACGTTATATTTATCATCTTTGATCGGAATCTTTGTCATTTCAAAAAGAAAAAAAATACAGACTTAATTTTAGTTTTCCAACACACCCGTGTATCGTTGTTTCTCTGCTTTTCCTTTCTCTGTTAATTAGTCTCATAAAAATTATTTACATTTGCTGATATTAAATAGATTTTATTTTAAATTTACAAGTTTATGATTCCATTTCCGTCTGGCTTGTTTATTTTTCGTGTATTCCTTTGACACTTCCCATCCAATATCTTCTGGTCATTTAATGACGTTTGTGCTGTCAGAGAAAAATGGAAATTAGCCGAACAGGAGATTTTAATTTGTTTCCGTGAGCTGTCACATTAAAATATAGTAAATAATATTAACATAGAATATTATATAAGATGATTGCGCAAATGTACATTTTTTTAATTAAAAAGATAAATATCCTACAAAAGACTGATATGTATGATTATTAATTCCAGTATTAGCAACAAGGACAATATGTATAACTGCATAATTAAATCATTAGAACAGTATATAACAATAGTATTTATTAGTTGTCTTACTCTAGATAAATACATAATCTCTATATTAATTTGTATACCAAAATCATCAATCCACGTGTAGGGTTCTATAGTTATTTCCAATTAATGTACCAGGCTAAATATTTGGTGGAGAAAGAAATAATCTCTACTATCGTTCCAGCAATGACCAGTTCTTTATTTTATCATCTATGGAGGGATGAACTCTTAACTGCCCAGGTTTTTGAACACACAATATAAAAACTAGTGGCTATAAGATAATGCGTACATAGGGGTTTAAAACAATTTAAATACAAATACCGAAAACATTTGTAATAATTTTGTCTCAACAGTTCATACCAGATACGCATATAGTTAATAGAAGTTACAACCACGGGATTTAGGTAAGTAGGGAATTGATAAAAGATAGTTTCACAAAAGTTTTCTAAATCGAGAACATCCTCTCCCAATTCAATTTTGTCTAAAAATCTATTTTTTTGAATGGAAGGGTCCAATTCAGGAACCGGGTTGTGAATTCGGTGACATAACGCTGAAAATTGTAATTAATGGGGATAATCAATTGTCTCATAATATTTAATGTTGCACTCCATTTTAGATACTTTCCTTCTTTTTGAGATAACTATAATGGAAAATAATATCTCTCTTTCTTTCTCTTTCTCACCAGGAAATCGCCAGGAATTATTTAGTAAACTTGAAAGAGGAAAAATCTAGTTTAACCACGGGCGACTTCTACTGAGAATGTCATACTATTATATGAGGTCGTGTTCGACATGCTAAGTTTCTTTTAATTCAGTTACAAAGGCTAAAGAAAAAAGAAAGCGAAAAGTAATAAATTACTCACAATATTCTTACTCCAAAGACACCATCCGACGTAATACAGTTTTGAGCGTTATGTCACCGTATTCACAACCCGGTTCATAATCCTCACCCTTCCACCAAAAAGAGAGTTTAAACAAAATTAAATGCACACACGTACCCTTAAAAGTAGTGTTGTAAGAAAATGCAATTTTTTCTGGTTGTGTTATAGGAGAATTTATTAGCAGAAAAAGAAAAATGTGAAAATATTTGCAAGAAAAAATTATATCAGGAACATCTTTAAGGCAGGTATATTTTTAAGGTTTTTATTTGGTTAAGAACGAAATAATTTTCCTTATAATTATTGTTCGCTTATTTTCAATCTTACGGGATATTAATATTCTTAGTCGAATTTTTTTTTAGCTTGCTTTATTAATCGTTTTACCACAGATTGAGTGAAAATTTATTGCATATGCAATTCTGCTATTCCAGCTGCATCTGAGATTGAGTTCAATAGTATCGAATAATATACATTTTAATCATTACTAAAAATACACTGAGGCAGAGATAAGCAAAGTGTGCGTCGCGAAACATTAGTGTGGCTCCGATAATGCCTAAGTTTATGGCAAAATATATTCGGAACACATATTCTGAATACTAATCTGTGAAATATAACTGATTTATGACGACGCTGCGCACTGTGAAATATCTAACGCGAGACAATTGCAAAAAATAGTAAAGGCGTCAGGAAAAATTTCATTTTTGAAATGGATGCCGCCATTTTCAAAAAAATTATAAGCTTTATGGTAAGGTAAAGATAGGCGATTATGATTTGAAGTAAACATTTCGTTTTTCACGTGCAGCTGAGTTGCAAGTTTTCGAACATAAACAATGAGAAATATAATACTTCAATTCCACTTGTCATTGTAACACAACATTTATATTCAAAAATAGCGAAAAGATACAAGTAAGCATGGATACAATAATTATATAATACAAATACAAAAAATTCATATGTGTATATATATATATGTGTGCGTGTGTGGGTGTGTGTGTGTTAGTGTGCATTTCAATACATG
>NC_068999.1:17995501-17997425 GCF_001194135.2 Octopus bimaculoides | reverse complement strand
TATATATATATATATATATATATATATGCAACATTCTTCGGCATAAATAAAATATTTTCATATAAAAAATTCATTACATATTGTATACATATACAATATGTGTTGTAAGTGCGTGTGCGGTGCTGTACGTAAATTGTGTGTGTATCTGTGTGTATATATATATATGTGTGCGTGTGTGGGTGTGTGTGTGTTAGTGTGCATTTCAATACATGAGTCTCTATATAGAGGCTATTTTATTTTAAATTGGGTGGCCCACATAGAAGTCAATTACGTATGTCTCAAACTTCTATTCATGATTATGTGATTATGTTACATTTTAATATATTTTCGAACACTAAAACATTTGACAAGTGAGGTAAAAGAAACAGAAAATAGTAAGTAATCTATTATAACATAGCAAACTTTAATTGACATCAAATAAAAACATATCAATAACCATAGCAACATTACTAAGAATTACTCCATTACGAAAAGCCACATATATCAGCATTTTAGCATGAATAGCTCTTCATATGTAATTCAAACTTTTATTTACTCTGATCTCAATTCCACTCACATTTAATATATATTCGATGGGCCTGATACCATATTGTTTAAATAACTCAAATTCACTTAGCTATTTGTTTGTCTGTCTCTCTATGGTGTGTACACAATTACGTATCTACATATAAATATATGCAAATATACGTACATTCACACACACACACACACACACACACACATATATATATATATATATATATACATATATATATATATATATATATATATATATATATATATATATATATATATATATATATATATATATACACACCATTATTCATATATACATGTGTATACTATATATAGGTGTATAAATGCGTGCATGTCTGCATGCGTGTGAGAGTGTGTGTGTGTGTGTGTGCGCGCGTGCGTGTGTGTGTGTGCTTATATGCGTATGTATAATTGCTAATAACACGACGACATTCGTCGTGAATATGTTCTTGTATCGTTGAAAATTAAACTCAAATATGTGTGTCCTTTCATTCGTGTTTCTCTGCATCTAAATGTATATCCCCACATTTGTGAAGAACTGTGTATACATACACACATACATATACACAGAGACACAGACGCACACACGCACAGAAGCACACACACACAAATACATATAAACATAGGCTGAAAACATTGTTTATTCTTTTCCTTAGTTTCATGATGTATGCGGTGGATCAGATTAGACATATAGGCATCGTGGAAGCAATACAATTAATATCAACATTTGAAGAAAATTGTGATACGCTTCTGTTTGTGCGTGTGTGTGTGTGTCTGCATGATGATGATATGTTCTTATTAAATATATATATATTTCTTTATATTTTTCATTTATAAATTGTATTGCTTGCAATTTTTCATTTTTATTTCTACATTCATTTTCAAATATTTTTTAAGTCTGTTTTCAGTAATTTTTTTTTTTTTGCAATATTAGTCGATTACACTCAAATTGACAAATATTTTTTCTACTTCTTAGATTATATATATGTGTGTGTGTGCGTGTGTATGCCTGCATGTGTGTGTGTGTTTGCCTAAGTGATATTTATTTGCTGATTTGTATACACACATACATGCAATAATATATATGTATATATCTAAATATGTGTGTGTGTGTGTGTATGTACATATATACGTACATACATACATACATACATTTATATATATATAATTGAATGTTTTGAAAAATATATTCCGTTAAACAAGATGAATGGATTTTTCTACGACAACAACAACAATACTAATACTAATAATAATGATTACAATAATAAATATTAATATTTAAAAAATATGGTATTAACTGAAGAAATAGCATTAATAATTGATTACATGTATGTATATAATACATACATATATACAGACATAAATGTGTTTCTATGTGTACATATAT
>NC_068999.1:17994248-17995330 GCF_001194135.2 Octopus bimaculoides | reverse complement strand
TATATATATATATATATGGACAAAAGTAGAGAGAAAGAAAACGATTTTATACTTTTTTACCGTACATTCATATGCGTATTTATCCTACTATATGTGTGTGTATAGTTATGTTTGTATAATGCGCTGAAAGCGTCTGTTATATCGTTATCATAAAAAAAAAATATGGAATAACTTTTACTTCTTATTGATTATGATTTACAATACCTTAATGACAAAGTTGTTTTTTCCTTGTATTGTTTCTATACATTGAAATCAAAGCATGATAAAAATACAATCAGAAAATATTTGGTGTATACTTTAAGCTCCTGCAACTTTATATCATGCCAAACGTGAAATAAGGCAGAAATAGTTAGCAATACTTAACAAATCCTAAATAACAGTTTAATGCCCGTATTATTGACGTACTTCATACATACATACATACATACATACATACAACAATAATCTGTTTCTCATCAATACTCTTAAGTTATTAAAATACGCGAGTGGAGGCGCAATGACCCAGTGGTTAGGGCAGCGGACTCGTGGTCATAACATCGCGGTTTCGATTCCCAGACCGGGTGTTGTGAGTGTTTATTGAGCGAAAACACCTAAAGCGCCACGAGGCTCCGGCAGGGGGTGGTGGCGAACCTTGATGTACTCTTTCACCACAACTTTCTCTCATTCTTACTTCCTGTTTCTGGTGTGCCTGTACTTCAAAGTGTCAGCCTTGTCACACTCTGTGTCACGCTGAATATCCCCGTGAACCACGTTAGGGGTACACGTGTCTGGGGAGTGCTCAGCCATTTGCACGTTAATTTCATGAGCAGGCTGTTCCGTTCATCGGATCAACTGGAACCCTCGACGTCGTAAGCGACGGAGTGCCGATTAAAATACGCAAGTTGCCATATAGTTTATTTTCTCTGTACGTTATCTTTTATTCAGCTATTTCTCAATCTGTAGAAAAGCATCTGAGAAATTTCAAATTTTATATTCATATACATACACCCACATATAGTCTTGTACAGACACGTATATTACACCGTATATGTGTATATGCATAGATAAATATATAAATATGATATATATATATATATATATAT